>NW_011948416.1:4390024-4416127 GCF_000503995.2 Ceratosolen solmsi marchali | reverse complement strand
CCCCCCCCCCCCCCCCCCCCCTCCCCCTCCGCCATCACCAACGTCAACCAACTCAGTTCCAACTTCCATTATTCCCACAACCACCGCCAAACCCCTCCCCTCGCCAACCAATCAAACAATTTCTGATTTATAACTGCCCCGCCAACTTACACGCGCTTTTCTCTCTGTTGCAGGTATGTGTCACCACGAGCTTCTTTACAACATTTACGTCCGACGCGGTCAGTGGATGAGGTCAGAGTCTTGGTTTTTATTGTATTTTTTTTGTATTTTTTTTTTTATTTTTTTTTTTATTTTAATCTTTTGGAATACCCCCTGGCACAGTGTGCGTCCGGAAACTCGCCCGCTTACTCTTTAATTTCCCGGCGTCCCGGAATGCGTATCTTCGCGAGCGAGCCCCTTGACGTTTAAGGGCCGGGAGGAGGAGTCGCGCTCCCGATCGATCCCCGTCCTCGAGCCGCTTTCTAACCCAGCAAATTCAACATCACCGAGCCAGATCGGCGAGCTTCTATACCCATTGTCTTTGGGAACCGCCCGCCGAGGCGACGAGCCCCCATCGACCGATACGCCACGTCGTAAAAATTACGGACAACGGTGAGAAAGCGTAAACGGGGCCTCGGCCTCTTACCTCCATTTCCCAATGGTCGCGCGCGCGACGAATGAGAAGGAGATTCGAAAGAATCTGGGTTCCCTCCCCCATCCAGCCGCGCCGGAGCTCCCGGCGAATCGCAGTCGATGTTTAATCAAACCCGATATTCGACTAAGGAGAGGATCAATTGATCGGATAAGGGCGGGAGAATAGGCCCCGATGGGTACTTTAGGGGATCGAGAGGCATCGATGAATATGGGCCAAAGTCCCCACTCTGGGCTAAAAAGAATCTTACGGGTGCGAGCTGCCTGTTCTCGTTGCGAATTAGTCAATGGTTCCTGATACTTATGTTAATTTCCACGGGATGACTGTACGGCCAGGATTCTCCAAATTCGAGGATTCTCATTGTCAAACTTAGTATAAATTGTTGGATTGTTGGATGCTTCACGCCTCATCCTAACCTATACAAACGACACGATACTACCCTCGCCCAATATGACGATAATATGCCGCGAAAGCTGATAACCGCCATCGCTCGCCATTCACGTGTGTTTAAAAAAACAAAACAAAAAACAAAACAAAAAAACAAAAAAAAAAAGAAAAACAAAAAAAAAACAAGAATAAAAAACAGACGAGTAGAAGAGTGGCGCACATCGTTGATAGTTGGTCGACGGTCGATGGAATCCACCTTGGTTCAGCTCGGGCCTCCATTGGATGCGGCGGCGATGCAGAGCCAAAGAGCGTCAAAACAAAAGCCCGGATCGCAAGGTGCAACGGAAAATCACTGTTCCTCTTTGCGATTAATCGCAATTAGCGCAATCGCAGGTGCGATCTCAGACTCGACTCGGCCCGTAAATCGAAGCGCGCCGCCCGACGGCTGAAAAGTGCAAAAAATTGAAAGAGGCTCCTCGATCGCCGAACGGCGAGTCACCGCCGCGTGTGCGCCCGGGCCTGCATAATTCATGCTCCGATACGAATCTTGTGCGCCCGATAGGAAGATATATATATATATATATATATATATATATATATAGAGAGAGAGAGAGAGAGAGAGAGAGAGAGAGAGAGAGGATGATTATGATAATGATGACGAGGACGTCGAGGGGGAAGGGTGAGGAAGTTCACAGCGAGTTGTGACGGGAGCAGCGTAAAAAAGCATCGCCTCGAGGTGGGAGACTCGTTCACAACACCTGGAAGCTATTACCCGGCTGGTTAACAGGGTTTGGCCGAGCACGTGCCCTCGGGTGGGAGGCGGCGACGGCTCTCCTCCTAGCCGCCACTCTTAACGGATTTTCTTGGAAACGCCGCGTGCACTCGAAGCGATGACTCGGCCCCTCGAACCTCGCCCACGCCGTCGGGCCACGCGATTATTTTGCATTTTGGTTTTGGCGGCGCTTACTAGCCGAGACGAGCCGTCGCCGTGGCTGCCACCTCCCCCTTCATCCCGTTGCCACTACCATTACCGGCGCCGTCAGCATCACCGTGATCGTCACACGGTCCCAGGTCCCACGCCCCGCACGCCACATTATCGACGCCCCCCCCCTCTCCCTTTGGCTTTTTATCTTGCGCGTACTTGGCCCATCAAAATCCCTCGCACCGATTACCGAGAGCTTTTTGTACCTGCTTGGCCACCACCCCACCACTCCCCTCTTATCAGCATTATGTCAATGAGAAACGGCAAAACCAAAGAGCCATATTATAATCACAGCTATTATACGTGCTTTTCTCGAACATCGGGAG
This sequence comes from Ceratosolen solmsi marchali, assembly GCF_000503995.2. Taxonomy (NCBI): domain Eukaryota; kingdom Metazoa; phylum Arthropoda; class Insecta; order Hymenoptera; family Agaonidae; genus Ceratosolen; species Ceratosolen solmsi. The sequence continues at coordinate 4,413,801 of NW_011948416.1, read as the reverse complement.
TAAAAAAAAAACTCGCTCTCGAAGCAATCCCAAATGTTTTTATATATTAAATATCATTTCCATAATAAACTTGAACGATGGATGATACATTGGGCAACGATTGGACCGGATGAGATGGGCCTGTGTCAATAAAGTGCGTCACTTACTAAAACTCGAGTGGGACTCAAATTTCGACGTTTGAAAATTCGTAATGTGCGTTTTGTATTTACCGAGAAGCGGAGAGTCGACGTGGTTGCCGAGTTCGCGCCTGAAATTTCACGTTTCGCAAAAGTATCGGGAGCCGCGGCAAAGCGCTCCACATTTCATGCTTCGACGAACGTTCAACCGATCGCAAATACACGGAACGACAATCCGGCAATTAAAATGTTCCTTCGGTGGGGCGAGCAGCAGCAGTATCAGCAGCAGCAGCAGCAGCAAATGCCACCGCGAGCTGGGACGGGGGGAATCCGGGCCAATTTTGAACTCCGAAAAATTATATTTACTTTAGCGCGACGTCCGGATGAAAATAACGAGGGGCGGAGCCCAGGACATACATTGTTTTAAAGCCGCAACTTTGATCTTGGGGCAACAACGGCGGCTGCTGCGGCGGTCCACGACGTGCATCGCAATTTTACGGTTCGCACGTCTCTTACCGGGAAAACGCGACTCGAAGACCATTGTGAGCGAGTATCGGCAGCTTCCTGTCGACAACGAATCGCTTGGTTTTTCGAGGCTACTGGCCGTCCACCCCACTTCTCTCCCTTATCCCATCTCCATTTCGGCCGCCAATCACCACCCACTCCCTACGCTTCAGTCTACCATCGCGCTCCCACCCTTTGAGGAGCGCCGAATGAAAAAGCAAAATACAAGAGCACTTTTAAGAGCTTGGAAGCTTTGCAAGTGAAAAGCGAGCGTCATCGGTGCTTTTACGAGGCGCATTATCAATATTTATTAGCCGCGTCCCAAGATATTTAAACGTATTTTGCCCTTAAACGCGTCACTTACAACCACAATTACTTCAAACGAATACCTAGAATGCGCCAACTATTTCATCCAGTTTTATTCTTTTTTTGTCTTCCCTAAATAGCTAACAATATAGAATGTCTCGACTATTCATTTCGATTATGTTCTTCCCCCAAGATTAATTACCTTCTCATGAGTGGGAGTGTTCATGGGACTCGGTGTAGCACCATTACACGCTTTTTTTCTCTCAATCTCTCTGTTTCTCATGGTCCATCCCGTCCACTCGTTGTTCCATCATTCTTTGATTGCCCATACAAATTAGAAATAGAAGTAAGAATAAATTAATGAATTGAAATACATACGAGACTATATTGTTTCTCGTCGTCGTTCGCTCGAACAAGAAACCCGTTTCTTCCGAAGATACTCGACGTGCTTTTCCTTCAACGATACCAACGAGTGTTTGATTAATAGACATGTTTCCACATTGGCTCTTATGCCATTAAAATTAAAAACATTTTATTCGTTCGTTCGCTCGCTTATTTCGTTGTTCATCTATGCTCTATACAAGCGTTAAATAAAAAAAACAACACTTTTTACAATTTTTTTTTTCTCTACCCGATTAAATATCTTCGGATATTGCCGGAGGAAAGAGAAGTGTTAAATATTTAATGCTTAGACTTTTATTACCACAGACCGAATAGTCATCAAAATCAGCTATTACGTGCAGTGTCGGTAGGTGAAACATTCGTTAAAGCAGCGTTAATTCATTAATCGACGATCAAATGAAATTTTATCGCACATTTCAGCGCGCTACTTTTGGCACACCTTCCAACCCATTCCATCCAAGCAAATAATAAATAATCACTACACGAAGAACGTCATGTCGCGTAATTTGTAATAATCTATATCATTGTAACAACGCTCTGCATTGCGCTCGAGCTATTACTATTATCAATTTTTCAACTTCTTATCTATAAATTTGCATCGAACGACCAACGTCCGCTTACACAAAAACTATTCGGAGATCGTTTCTGCGCGCTATTCCTTTGGCTCGGTGCAGCCTACACCACACAACCGACGCCCTGAATTTCGAACCTTAACAGTGGTAATTAATAACTACGGTCCCATCAACGTTTAAGGAGCGCTAGGCAAAGCCAAGATTAACTGGAGCGAGCGATCAAATGGGGCCTCGCTTAATTGCAAACGAAGAAAAGCAGAACGAAGCCGTGCTTTAAGCCCCCTCTCCTCCACCTCCTCCTAATCCTCCTTCTCGTTACCTCCCCCCCCCCAACCCTCCCACAAGTCATGAGTCAAATCAATCAAGTGGACCGAAAAGCCGAGCCCGAGCGTGGCAGGCGGGGATGGCAAGCTATCGAGTCCCTCGCTCTGCCCCTTCATTCTGCCGTTCTAGAGGCCCCCCACCTCACCCGCTACCGCGAGTCCTCCGTGCCCCCGTAACAAAGTCATTAGGGCCGGACGAACCGATCTATCTTGCCAGGCCGCTAAAACGAAGCTCGGGGGGATGACGGCAGTCGCTCGTCCACGTCCCGGAGCCCTAATGACCGAGACCGCGAGCGTATAATGCGAGGGGCGGTCATCGATGCCGCACCTCCTCAATCAATTAATCAGATTATCACGGTGATATCGCCGCTATAACTGCGGACGTCGCGGCGTCACGAGCATCGCCGCTGCGCTCGCGAGATGTTTATTAAGTTGGCGCTCGCCGCCGCCGTCACCTCCCCACCGCCGCCGCCGTCAGACTTCTCTTTCCTTTACTTAATGTTCCCGCTAAGTACATAGCGCGCGTATGTAAATCATTCGTGTGATTTACCGAATGCGCCCGAGTCGTTGGCTTTCTTTGTTCGCTTCAAGGCTGACTGCTTTTCGTGGTCGGCCGGAGTGAAAATTATCCCGCTTGTGATTCGCTTGAAATTTTGCCGCACCGAAATTTCTCTCGCTCGTTATGTGCGCCGTGCGCGAGTCAGTTTTCCGCTCCCGGTAAATCGGCCAAAATCGACTCTTGATTTATTTAAGGATTGAACGGCGTTCCGACGAGTGAGGAACGCGCCCAACGTGTACACGTGTGTGTATGCCAACTAACAAGCGCAACTTAGCGTGACGCGTGACACGTTGGTGTCGCTTATATATTTTCACGAGATGACTCTACACGAGATGACCTCCCACGGGCTACTACTATTCGACTAAATTGGGAAAAAATCGTGGTAAAATGGGCGAAACCCGCGAATCCATATTAATATTACCGTTCGCTTGCTCTCGGCATCGTTCTATCTCCGTCTTCTATAGTCTAGTAAACAAATCCATTAGCTGGCAATTAGCCGAGCGCCCGCGCGAGGTCGACTTGCATGAATATCGGCATCCGTCCGGTTAATTCTACCGGACGCGGGCATAGCTTCGCCTGACACGGAAAGCATTTTAACGTCGCATGGTGGGACATGGCACCGCGACGATTTTCACAGGACCGAGGAGAAGGACAACTAATGCGCGAAATAAAGTCCCCGATGCGAGTAAAATTAAATGAAGCTCGAATCCCAAAGACTTCTTTATTGGGTTATAAGCGAAGTACAACTGGCAGAGACATAAACTTCTCTAGTTATGCTCGGTCGGCGAAAGTACTGAAAGTGGGTTAAATATGTCCAAGCGCGCGTGTCTCATCGTCGCGGCTATGGAAGCTTCGGTACGTACGTAGACGCTATCTAGGAAACGCTATTTTTGCGTAATGCGCGCACGAGATGAGCGTAGGCCGTGGGACGAGACGCGGGGCATCGCTCGTAGGCAAAGCCGAGGCAGCCGCAGTCCTGCGCTAAAACAAAAGCAGAGTGTTGGCAGCCGGTTACGTCCCTAGCCTCACCACCTTCTCCAACACCCCCCCCCCCGCTCCAAAACGGACCAACTAACTAACCTCGCCAGTGGCGCTTGTTCGTTGTTCGATCTACGGCGCACGCGCACGTGCTCCCGTCAGATACGCCGAGATACATAAAGATACAGAGAGATAGATGAATAGATAGATAGATTTGTGTTTGTGTTTGTCTTTGTGTTTGTCTTTGTGTTTGTGTTTGTGTTTGTGTTGTGTGTGTGTGTGCGCGCGCGCGCGTGCGTGCGTGCGTGAGCAAGTGAGTGAGTGAGGAAGGAAAAGGGAGGAGGGCGTGAGTGGTGAGACAGGAAGAGAGAGGTGAGGGATGAGGGGAGAGGGATCGTTTACACCCGCAGAACCGCGGCGCGCTCGGCTTAATGCCTGGTGCCACGCAAGATCTATGGACTGGCCGTAGTTTATATGCTAATCCGTAAAGAGTGTTAAATACTCGATCATTTATCACTCCGTCGCTTCTCCTTGTTGCTCGCTTAAACCGTGGCCATCCTTCCGTGCCCCTCTTTTTTTCTTCCTCTTTTCCCAAGTACATCCCCCACCCCCACCCCTACCACCATCATACGGCCCTCTGCGTTACTCGTTTTCGCGTAGAGCCGCTGGTCCTCGCGGACAACAAACCCTCCTGACTCCGTACGTTGCTCCTACTTCTTTTACGATTCGCGTAACGAGGGAGTGCGAGACAGCAAATACTCCGAGCCATTTGCCCCTTTGCGGTCTTCTTCTCCTCGGCCTGATTAATTTTATTATGCCTTCGCTCGGTTTCCCCGACATTCCATTCCAAATACTCACCCACAATGGATTCACAATCTACAAGAGCATTGGAGAAGAAAAGCTTAGTTTAGTTATTTTTCTTTTAGTCGACCATTGGCACGTTATCGAAGCGAGTGCGAACGATAACTTAGCACCAAGTGCTAAGTCTTTGAGAATAAAATGTCAATTTCTCTAGTGAAAGGAATGTCGGTTAGTGTACATTTAACCCACTAATTGCTAGTGTAATTTTAGAGTGAAGCTGCAAAACACGGGAATTAGCTGCGGATGCAGCTGTTATATTAGCAAGATGTCCTATCGATAATAGGATCGTAAAATTCGAAATTCATCGAAACTCGCACGTTTCAATGTATAATAATAAGATTGTCTTTACGGTGGAATTTAAATGCATTTTTTTGCCAAGAGTACAAATATATCATTGTTGTGGCAATTATAAGTAGCGATCTATTGTCTATCATTACAACGGATATTTAGGTTTAATTGTTGTAGCCTGCCATTGTAGTTGGTAGGGGCCTGTATATATATATATATATATATATATATATATCTGCGTACATAACTATTAGTATCGAATGTACATATACGTCAATTACACAGAGTTGTGTTTTTACAGATAAAGCATTTATTTTCTTTATAATTTTAGTGTTAAAGTGCCGTAACTATAAATATAATATACAGAGAAATATATTCCGATACAATCGAAAAGCCTACAAGATTTACAGATGTAGCAACATACAGCAGACAAGCCATTATCAAGACATTAAATTGTAATTAATGAAAGCTTCAATTCCGTTTAAGTTTTATTAAACTTTTCGGCGGAATTTGCATAAACGTAATTACTTTTTTATGATCGCACCCGGCAGTAAAAGCCAAGAATTCTTTTTACTCAACAACTTATGAGCGGTATCGGTGAGTGCGTAGACTCGCAGCCGTAGATAAGACGTAAGGAGATGCGCGGGAATAAAAATAAATAATAAATTATCGGGAGATCTGTCGCTCGAGCTGCTTTTACGATTCTTGCACCGGCCATTTCGTGATTTATCGATTATTTTTACGATTATGCGAGAATCGAGTCTGCGCGCGAAATGAGACGAAGGATCGAAACGAAGGCAATGCGCGCCGATTTCACTAAACGACACTTCTACGCGAACAATAGCGATCGACAGTCGAGTTTATTTTATCCGACGATTGGAAGAATTCGTCATATGTTTTGCACACCCGCCCGCCCGAGGAAAAATATCATAAATACGCGCGAATGTCGATTGGCCAGTGGAAAAGATTTTTTTTTATTTTTTTTTTTTTGACGGCCGAGGTAGTGGGCCTGCTAATAAGTTTTTACGCCGAGTGATTTACAAGTGAGGGGGGAGGGAGATCCCGGTGTGGCGTTCATGCGAATTGTATCTGTCGGAGAATGTTTTTTCATTAATGCACAAGTTTTTCCGTCGAGCGATTTACATGGGAATCCAATGAAGCGAGCACAGTTGCAATTACATTTGTCCGTATTTTGCAATTAGAACTACAAGTATGCACGCATGCGCTCATTAAATGCAAACGTAATCGTAAATGTATATTAGTCAAAATCAGTATTATTCTTTCCTAGTAACTAGTTCGATCCAAATTTTTCTCTTGTTCTTATTCTATTCTTTCGTCTTATTTGTTTATTTATTTATTTTTGATTTTTTGTTTTTGTTGAATGGCAACGCGCACTACTACCATACGCAAGATAATAATGCTGCTGTAGTCGAACATAATAACCGTCAGTAGCCACAGTTTAACAGCAACAACCGGTTCATGCTGACCAAGTAGAGAAACTAATATAATACGAATCTGATAATAGCCCATGGCCGTTCAATATAAGATTGTAGGAATTTACTACTCGAGACTGACCCATTCATTGGAAAATGGAAAATGCCCAATGGCAAATGCCATCGCTATAAAGTAATTATTAGCGAATAAGAAATGTTAATTTCGAAAATCCGATTAACAAGTTTCGAAGGTCAGCGTTTTCTTCTGGACTGGTGAAAATTGAGTGAGACATGGTATAGGCGAAATTTCTCTTTTCACTCGACATTCGATGTGAAAAGCGTACGGTAAAAAAAAAAAAAAAAAAAGGAAAAAAAAAAAAAAAAAAAAAAGAAAAGAAAGAAAAAAAAAGAAGAAGAAGACAATTTCCTTCTTGCTGAGAGAACTTTGAAGAAATCCCTTTAAATTCCAGGTACGCTACGATATTTTTTGCTAAATTCCTAGCGGACTCGTTTCAAAAAGCCATTTTTTCACAATAAAATGAAGACACCTCGATACACAATGAGATTCCGTCGGAACTCTGAGACGATACGGAAAAATCCTTTTTCGGCCCAAGGTACATCCTAGATACAAGATTCATTTGAGAGCGACAGCAATGAGGACGACGACGACGATGACGAACTAGCAATATGACTATGAGGATGACTACGAAGACGACGACGACGATGACGACGATGAAGACTACGAAGACGATAACGACGATGATGATGATAACGACGAGCACGACGACGACGACGACGAGCACGACGACGACGACGGCATGAGACCAATAATGTAATTGACGATTTATTACTTGATGGGAGTGAGAGAAGAAGTCGCCTTGTGGGTGGAGTCGCGACGAGGGGAGAGAGTAGAAAGGCATTTATGGCATCGTCGGTCAATACTTTGAGATTTACGATATAACGCTTGAATCTGCAACGCTGGCTCCTTGGACACGGTTACATTGACTGACAACTACCTTGGAAATTGGAGATTTTTGACGTCAACCTGTGATCCTTGAGGGAAATTGAAGAATTTTTTTTCAGCCGCTTGGTCGTAATTTATTGTGCGTGCGACCTTTGTTGATTATCCGGGAAGATACTCCCAATTGCATTAGCTTATTATCGAATTCAATTAAATGAAAGATATGCATGTTTTTTTTTTTTTTTTTGCTAGAAAGCATTATTTCAGGAGACTTTATCATTGACTTTTGCTCATTGTCAAATGATCAATATCCTAAAATACCAAATATATGGTTGCCTCTGAAACATTTGTCTATAACCATCGCAGTTTAGAGTTGTTTAAATAAGAACACGCCATACATTTAAGAAACAAAATTACTTTATATCTACGTAATTAGGCAGCTGTGTCAATTTATTTTTTCTTCAATTTCTTACTAGCCTTTGCTATTTCGAAGAATAAAGTAAAATTTTTCTTGGTAGTAAACCGAACTAATACGAGATTCTGTATATTTCACAAAAATTTTACGCATACCCCTCTCTGTCTGTGTATATGTACGGGCGGCGGGAGGGTGGGAGGGAGGGTGTGTGTGTGTGTGTGTGTGTGTGGGAGGGGGGTTGCTTATAGGTGTGTACGGCCCTAGACTGTAATGATAGAGTACATATGTTTCTGGATGGTCTTTGGCTCATTATGATCACTCTCGTTTCCCGTTTTTATCGTTCTCAACTGAATCGCTCTACAATTTTAACTTGTAAATTGCAAAATTGTCTACTTAAACTATCCGGCAAAACTGAAAAAAGTATGTGCCTAACGGAAAAGTGTGCCCACGAATGGGACACGAAAGCTCGTAAAAATTACCGTAGAAATAAATTGAAAGTCATTGGTGTTGGAGAGTGGATGAGCCGAAGATAAGGCGCAATAAAGAAAAGTCATAAGCAAAATGAGTACGGGGAATAAAGTGAGAGGGCGTAGGTTAAACATTATGGATTTTCAAATTTTGAGCCCAACACAGTATAGCGACATTATTTTTACGATTATAATGTTTCCAGAGGAGTAATAATATTATCGTTGAAAATTGTAAATAATGTCAACTTTCAGGATTCGGATGAAAGCTAAGCGCAGTTTTACGAAGACAATAATAGTTTCATAAGAAAGTCGTTGTTTATGGTGCAGGTGTTGGATAAAATTGTGAATATAGTTTTAAGGGGCCAGTATATCGCAACGACATTACGAGAGAAAGGACTAGAGGGAGAAATTACAATTTGCTGTAAGTAGTGCTATAAGGAGTGAATTTCTTTTAATTAAATTACTAATGTTAAACTAATGTTTCCCTTCCAAATTCAAGACTGCAATAGTTGCAAAAAAGTATTAACGTAGAAGCAAACTCTTAACGTTAATCCTTAATAATAGTGCAATAATCGAAATGACTAAACCGCAATTTTAACTTTGGTAGTACATTGGATAATATTATATTAATATGTGTATACATCGTCCACTGTATTAGCTAATATATATATATATATATATATATATATTTCATTCCTTCTCGCTATATATATATATATATATATATATATATATATAAATAAAGACAGGAACGGGTAGAAAGCTTTAATGAATAAACAAAGAATTTCGGTAGAAAAAATTAATCAATTTGAGCGAAAGAGTGGAATTGGGGAGAAGAGCGTGTGGCGGTATGGCGGAGGAATAAAAAAAAAAGGAGAAAAAAAGGAAAATCTCGTTACGTAAGCGAAGCGGAGCGGCGATTTATATATAATTGCACTAGACGGCGAAGATATCGCGCGCTCTAGCTAAATTTAATTTGAAATGGGCTTTTCATCGGCGGAGCGGAGAGCCATCAAGCGCATGGGTCATTAAAATTCATAAGTTATGGCCGCCGGTGCAGTCGAATCGAACGAGAGGAAATAAGAGGCGAGGAGAAAAAAGGATGGGGCGAGCCGCCGTGTTGCTTTGCGCATTCCAGCCAAGGGGTGGCTCCTTCGCGCTTCGGGCGAAATTTTAAATAGGCGCCTTAAGTAGCTCTTCTTCTCCTCCTCCTCCTCCTCCTCCTCATCCACCCCACCACCCACTCCCCTCCTTCACAAACAGTCCTAGCGCACGGCGCAACCACCACCGGCACCCCGTATCCCGACCCCGTCATACGCCAATCCGCGTATACGTACGTCTATCCTTCTCTCATTCTATCTCTGTACGCTCGCACCCCCCCACCTCCATCCCCTCACGCACTACCCTGTTTCGCTGACGCGCGAGCGCGTAAATAAACATGCGCGACCGAGAAACTCCCCAAAGTAAACACGATGAAGTAGTAGCCGAGTTGTAGAACGCTATGGATGTGTAGAGTGTCGAAATGGTATATACTAATGTGACATGTTAAGCCTTTTTTAAGGATAAAAAAGCCTTTGCTTTAAATTCTCTGCGTTAATAGAGGCTTCACTCTTCGTAATTAGGTGTAACAGCTCGACCTAGCCATCGGAAATAAAAGCTAATCACAGTGAAATGGCCAGTAGGTGTCGAATGCTGGAAATGATAACATACATCATACTATTATTGAATTGAGGTAATTCATCTCCATTGGCACTTTTTTAAAGTTTCTTCACATTCTTTGTGTTTTATTCTTGTGTATTTATTCAGAATACGGGCGATATGGCCGATTGGATTATCGTTAAGTTTGGTCAGGATAAATTGAGCCGATTGACGGACGATCGAATTATTAGGATAATTCCGGATCCGGTGAAACATTACAATAGAGTGAGAGAGCGTTTTTGCCAAGCGTAATAGGTAATAGGTAATAGGTAATAACAATAGGTCGCATTTTCATAAATATCACAACTCGAAAGTCATAAGAATTTGGTTTTGACAATTTTCTAACCTTACATTAAATTTACGGTCTTACATGATTTTACGAATATCGACGAAAGCTTAATTTCAACGTAATTTAATCTCCGTTAATAAAGTTTAATTCCATAATGGGACCGTACACGACCAATAAAAGTCCTTAACTAATTGCACGACTAAATTCGGTTGAGAAAACGACAGCTTGAGTAAATAAATCGCGCAATAAAAGCCTCGAACATTAAGACATTGACGGTGAAATGCGCGTGAAAAGCCCTCGAGATCACGGAGGATCAGAGTCCGAACAAATGTCAGCGTCTCGGACACGAATATTCTAGCCTGCATTTCCCATTTCTCTTCCTTACACCGGCGTTTCCCAAAGCTTCTTTTTATTGTCGTCCGTGCCACTGTTTTCCGCCGAAATTGTAAAAATAGATTGACTTGGGGCCTACTTTATTACGAGCCATAACAGCTTACGTTATGCATGTCGTAACAGGTGCTTGTGTTTTGAAATCCTCGAGCGTGAAAACATACATTTTCGAGCTTGGCCCTAGGCCCTACCGCCCTAGCCCCCCCCCCCACCATTTGGCTTCGTCATTCCGTGATCGAGGCATCGTCGGTGATAATAACACGCAACATCGCGAGAATCCGGTGACTCTGTTTCTTCCCTTCTTCGCTTTTCCCCTCTTCTTTATCGGCCGTTCTCCGTCCGTCCCGTCATTCGGCCATTCGGTTCCTCGCTCCCTCGGTCCCTCGCTCCCTCGGTCCCTCAGTCCCTCGGTCCCTCAGTCCCTCAGTCCCTCAGTCATTCAGTCATTCAGTCACTCAGTCGTTCAAGCGAGAAGGCTTGTATCACTCCGATGCCACGGATCTACCCAAGTTAAATATCTCTCGTCCTTCCATCTTCGTCGGTTATCCTTCATTCGCTCGGGCCTTCTGTCCTTTTCCTAATCGCCCGCCGAAGAATGAGAGAGGGCTTAATACGAGGCAAGCTCTCTTCCGTCCCTTATTATCCAGCCTTGAGCTTGATTAATTGCACTCTGACCGTACTAAAGCCCATTTTCTTTCTCCTCGACTCTCCCACTCCAGCTATTTTTCTTCCTTTGCTTTGCCTACATGGATCGGCAGAAAAACGCTGTTCTCTCTCTGTATTGACAGATGCTTTCGACCCTGAGATCCTCCGTTGTTTGATTACAGTCTATACAAAGTGAAAACTTTGATATTTCATTATTTTTACTTTTTTTCTTCATTTTTCTTCTTCCTCTCTCTCTCTCTCTCTCTCTCTCTCTCTTGTTTATTTTAATTTATCTTGAACTAAACATGACACAAGGATAATTATAATCTTTGAATTTATGATGATTATTGAGTAGTAGAGAGGCTTTTATTATATACTTTAGGCATTCAATCGCTGCATTGATGTTTGCTAAAATCGCTAAAATTATTCAATTATCACATTATAATGCAAAAGATCGAAGGCCTCTTGATTTTATCAACGTTGAGGAATTAATAGGGCCTACGCGCGAATTTAATAAGCCAAGAGAACTTTATTGTCTACGTGAGCGATCATGGATGGTAATTTTAGTATTTGTCGTTGCCCCCTTGCTCTAAGACTGGCTGACCTTCCACCTTATAGGAAAGTGACGGCACCGTGTTGACGATGAGAGTGTCCGGGTGAGCGATAGACATCAATGAGATTTTGGCTAATAAGCAATTTGGAATAGATATTATAAGATACTTAAAATATTGCCTAATGAAGGAAACTTATACTTACTCTCCGTAGCGTACGTACCGATAGTTTGGGCAGTTTCTAATGCCCATTCAATCCCCATTCGCACGACACTAGCAAATTTTACTTTAATGAAGTGAGATTGTGTTTGGAGAATGAAGTGTCAGTCCCATTGGAAATTTCGGGCTCAAAGAATTTTGAGACCATAACCTCTAATGGGCAACTGAACTACACGCGAGATCCCAAACGAACAAGACTACCGATAGATCGACAGCCGCAGCAAGGAATCCGGCAGGTATAGCATCCGGACGTTGAGAGAGGGATTTCTAATCCTGAGGAATGAGAGATGCGCCTTTCCCTTACTCACTCTACCTCACTCTACCTCAATCTCTCTCACTCTCTCTCTCTCTCTCTCTCTCTCCGTTCCTTCGAAATCGAAAAATATTCGCGTGGGTGATCTTTGGCGCGCGCATCCCTACCTGGGATAGACGTCGTCTGCCCGTTTTTCGGCATAATTTATAACTTATGACGAGCCGCTCTCGCTCCTGCGCCCTACGATATTCTTCTCGGCATTATTATCCTTGATACGAGTAGCCGATTTCATGAGGCTGCAATCGTCCTGCTCCTCAAGGTCCCTCCCGGTATTAAAGCCGATATTCGACGACGGAGTTTTCCTTTAAGCAGGGACGTGCCATAAGATTTTTCGCATTTTCCGTGACCGCTCACCTGGCTTAATGATTTCGATCTTCTATAATGCTCGCGATGATCAACGCTTTTGTACGTCCAGCTGCGAGACAAAGCGAGACTTTGATGATTTACAAAACTCACTACCACGTTTTACATAATCGGGATGCTCTTTATTTTGCGATTTAGCACAGTGATGCCAACGCACTTTTAATGCACGTTATGATTAATTTTTACTTTTAAACTCAATAAAATGTGGATAATTTCATTGAACTGGTTATAATAATTGAGCCATTATACCAATCCGACAATTTCATCGCCCTTAATTTCACATATATTAATTCGATTGCCTTTTCATTAGGAAACGACTATGATGAGATTATGCTTAAGAGAAAACAAAAAACAAATACAAAAACAAAAAACAAGACAAAAAAGAGAACAAAAAAAAATCTGACAATATTTTAGCCGAATTGGCAGTTTCTTAATGACCTCGAGTAATAGCGTAGTCGTCCTGATACAGCCGTATAGATACTTTGCGCATAAGGAAACGAAAATGCGAGGATCCCGAGAGAAAGAGAGAAGGACGATGCATGCGCAAGGGAAAAATCTTGCAAACAAATCGACAATTCGAAATATAAATCTTTCTTCGAAATTGTATTGCCATCTCACTCGATTCGTCTCAATCGAGATAAGCGTCCTTGTCTGCTGCAAAAGAGGCTCCAACAGGAGGCCCTAGACGGCCTCAACAAACATCCGAGCAATCTCTTTACAGAGATTGCTGAGAGGAGCAGAGAGAGAGAGAGAGAGAGAGAGAGAGAGAGAGAGTGAGAGAGCGAGGTAGAGGCAGAGCTAGGGAGAGGGACAGAGTGCAAGAACAAGAATCAAAAGGAGCCAATGCGGGCGCCAGTCACTTGCACACTTCCAATGCATTTCCCTATGAATTTTTCGGGCGTGTCTAGGCGATGAAAAAGGTTCATGCAAGAATCGGACGGGTAAAGAGAGAGGGACCGAGCAAGTTAATAGAAAGAGTGAGGGAGAGAGTGAGAGTGTGTGTGCGTGCGTGCGTGCGTGCGCGCGCGTGCGAGAGAATGAGTGAGTGAGTGAGAGAGAGAGAGAGAGAGAGAGAGAGAAAGAGAGAGAGAGAAAGGGAGCCGAAAGACGGGATCGACGAAGAGGGGATATCGCCCCTGGTGGGGATCTATCTCTACCTACCCCATGCAGAGTGAGTCGAGCGAGCGAGAGATAAACACACAGACATTGAGTGAGTGAGTGAGTGAGTGAGTGAGAGAGAGAGAGAGAGTGCGTGAGACAGTGAGAGAAGGAGAGAGAGTGAGACAGTGAGTGAGAGAGAGAGAGAGAGAGTGAGTGAGAGAGCGAGCGAGCGAGCGAGCGAGCGATGAGGAGTATAGCGTGGAGGACGCTTCGACGCTCGAGCGAGTAAAGGAACGGAACGAACCCTCGGGGGCTCATGAAATTCCGTGTAGAGAGGAACAAGCCAGTGTCGAATGGTCTCGGCCAATGCTATAACGTAGATCAGAACCGCGTGTAGGCGCGCGTCCTTCCACTCTTCCTCGTTTTCTTCCTACCCCACTCCGACTCGGCCTATTTTCACGTCCCGCCAAGTTCGTCGGTGCGCGCACTAAGTACATAAAGCGAATAAAGAAACCGAGCAAATGCTCGAGTACGAGACGTAGGGGTGAACAGCGCGACGTGCACCGGCTTATCCTTGAGTTGTACCGTGTGTCGTGCAAGCAAGCGAAATGTTTCACATGGACCTCGCGCTCCAGGAGAAGATGTTCCAGTCGCAGGAGTGCTGGGACGAGGATGGCCTCGGCAAGGGCGGCTTTAACAAGGGTGGCAGTGGCGGCGGCAGCGGTAGCCTCGGCGACTCCACCATGAATCTCCTGAGCAAGGTCGGTTTTTGTGTCTTGGCGCCGATTTTCTCTCCACCTCGCTCATACACACAAACACACGAACACACAATCAAGCACGAACACGCGCGCGGCCGCCGTGCCATTCATGCGGGAACAGCTGGCGGCGGGCATGCGCGGCGCATTAGATACGGAGGTGGACGAGCTTTTTGTCCGGCACGCAATTTACGGAGTACAATGGAGGCTGAGAGTGGCGATACTCCGCGCCGGCCGGACAATTATTGCGAGCGACTAGGTGGAAGGAAGGGCAGGGCGTACGCGAATCCATGGTCTCTCATCTATTTGGATTAATGATGATGACGATACTTTGTTGGCTTTTGATGTTTGTTGATTGTTGTGGATGGACGGATGGATGAGGGCGTCGGGGGGGCTAGAGACGAGATTTCATAGATGGCTGATTCGAAAACTTGGGTTCGCCTTGGCGCAATTCCTGCGCGGTGCTTTATTATTTTGTCGACGTTGTATTTTGCTTGGGAGCTTTGGTGGGTGTTAAAAAAAAAAAAAAAAAAAAAAAAAAAAGAAGGATTAAGGAAAGAAAAACTAGCCGACGATTCGATTATTCGTATACACAAGGATAAAGCTTTACACACCACGGTATTTTTCGTGATCTTCGAGGCATTGTTGTTTATCGATTGTGGCCAATAGGATGAGATATTCGGTGTTGGAATAAAAGGCTGCTGATAATTAAGATTATCTCACGGGTGAGAGAGGTGAGTGGATGAAAATTATCATGGGTGCGCAACCTCGGTGAGGATAGAGTCGGTAAAAGCTCGTCCTAGGGCCAAATAATGAGCGAGAATTGGGAAGGACGACGCATTATCTCCTGTCCTATCCCCCTTTCTCGAAACACTAGATACACAAAGAAGAAGAAAAAAGCAAAAAATGAAAAACACAATGGTCGGTGGGTGGGGGGGGGGCCGAGCGACCTGTGCGTGCGTGTATATACGTTGTACAGGGCCGAAATAGATCTACCCGGGAGAGCCAAAGAAAAGGATAAAAAAAAAAAAAAGTAATAACGCCCTGCGCGTGCACTTAAAATGGAGAAAAAGTATGGCGTGTTATAAAAATTTTTACGAAGCCGCAGCAGCTTCATTTATATGTTAAGCGTACAACCTCGTATAAAGTCGGCATCATGAGAGGCCGCGACTCGGCGAAATATTATAATATTTAGCATCTCGTGTACGCTTGTCTATCAAAACGAAAAAAATAAATGGAGAAGGACATTTAATAAGCGATAATGCGCTACTTTTTTTTTTCGAAACTGGTAGATAAATAGAGACGTTTGTAAGACATATTTAATGTCTCTGAAATGGAGGTTTTACGAGCGCTATAGGAGTGCGGGACATTAGATTCTTCGACCTCTTTTGAAGATTTGTATTTTTTTTTTCTTCTGGGAATTTATGAAATTATTATTGAAACACGGTACGAGACAAAGATGTTTACATTAATGCGCTGACAAGCGTTCTGTCAATTTATTGCTTAATTTTCAATGGGACGTTGACGATATTGAGCTTCGAGGGGTACGGAAAGACCAAGATTAGGTCAGTGTACCTTATCAATGATTTTAATAATCTTACAATAGCAAATCAATTTCTGTTTTATTTTCGATTCCGATAAAAAATAACCAATGAATTATATATCTTTAATCATAACTTTATAAACGTAATGATTTTTGTTATTGATTATTTTTTCTGTACGTGATTGTCACTTTTCAAATATTTCTCTGTCTGATTTGACGTTCGATGTAAGAAGGAAAACTAAGGAAAACTAATGACACGAAAAAAGAAAACAGTACGCGTAATAATAAGCATACTAATCGTTTCTTTAATTAATATATGGATAATAGGTCGCGATATAATTAAATATTTCACGTCTCCATGATATTTAGAATTTTCCAATCCAAAAGCTGGATTTCTGGACGAAATCAGCAAAAATTATGCTCCAAAGTAATATCCGGGGTAACCTTATTATATATATAGTCCTTTATTATAGTTAGGTTATATAGTTAGGTATTATAATCCTATATTATAATTAGGTTATATATATTGTTATATATATAACCTAATTATATATATATATAATATTATTATATATAGTCTTCGTATGAATCGACACTCTGTTGGTTCAATGGGTTTGCGAGGCGCCTAAAGCTGGGCGCATGAGCAGCCTCCGAAATTTCAAGGCAAACGGAAAAGAAAAAATTGGTTGTATCGTTAATCTTGCACTAAAAGTCCATCAGGGCCTCCTCCCGACAAAGTCACAGCTGCATCCAACGGCGAGAAAAGCCCGCAACGAGAAACGAAAGAAAAGCGTCGAGGCACAGTACATGCGTAAAGGCCTCTAGCATCTACCGTCTCGAGTCTCGAAAATTTGGCGTCGGGTTTTCGTCGGACCAAGTGCGTATATTCAAAATATGCATTACCGATGCTCACCTTGCGCCACGGGTCGGATGGAGTGGAGCCGGGGATACACGGGGGTCGAGAGATCGTGCCACGACGGGTCGGGGGGTGGGCGGGGGCCGGGGCGGGGCGGGCGTTTGGTGGGAGGTAGGAAGAGGTAGGGAAGTCAGACTACTCGGAAGAAGTCACACTGGATCGCGTTGCGCGGGGGGGGGGGGGGGGGGGGGGGGGCCGGGGGCGGGCCGGGCGTTTGGTGGGAGGTAGGAAGAGGTAGGGAAGTCAGACTACTCGGAAGAAGTCACACTGGATCGCGTTGCCTGACAGACTTGCGCAAAGTATTATCGTATAGAGTGAGTCAGAGAGAGAGAGAGAGAGAGAGAGAGAGAGAGAGAGAATTTGATAAGACAGGAGCATCAAGGCTGATCGACATGGGATATCACAGCCATTATGGAGCTAATGTTTTCATTCCTGAGGCTGCGACAGCTTTCGAAAGTTTAATGTGTAGACAATTACGGTGCCCGCCATTGCCCAGCAACTCATATTTAATGCGAACATCTATGCATATCAAGAGTAATTACAATTATTTATAGGTAATGGGATGTGATGTGATTGTTTTTAAAGGAGCACACCAAACGACAAATAACTAATAATAAATAAAGCGGTTTGTTAGTAGCCGATCGAAGGCAAAGTTGACACAACGGATAACGTAAGCAGCAGCCTTCGAAAATTCATCCAAACTCGCCAAAATATTATGATGCCCGGGCGAATAAAAAATACGAATATATTTACACGTGTTTGGTAAGAATCTAAGTTGGATCTCCGATTAATAAAGTGTCCCCGTCTGTTACGTCTCTTTACCGCTCGTACATGGCCGGCCATGTAAACATTTAATTTAATAGGAGCTCGTGAAAAGAGAAAGTAAGAGAATAAACGGCACGAAGAAAAGATGGTGGCACGAGAAAGAGAGAGAGAGAGAGAGAGAGAGAGAGAGAGCGCGAGAGAGAGAGAGAGACAGACAGACAGACGCGGTGGAGGAGAGAATCGTAAAGTTTTCCGAGGTCTCGTTCTATCGTTTTTATGACGAACTTGTTGAGTATCGAATTTTTATGGCTTATCGACTTCTCGGCACCCCTCCCCCCCCCAACCCCTCCTTACTCTTGCATTCGCTCTTTCTATTGAAAAATTTTAATGAATGGAAAAGGATAGAACAAGACGAATTTGAAATAGATGTTTTATATGATTTTCATCGAATTGTGGCTTTTCTGATATTTAATGCCGCCCCCCCCCCCCCCCAAACCCCCTCCTTACTCTTGCATTCGCTCTTTCTATTGAAAAATTTTAATGAATGGAAAAGGATAGAACAAGACGAATTTGAAATAGATGTTTTATATGATTTTCATCGAATTGTGGCTTTTCTGATATTTAATGCAAGTGACATATTTAATTATGACCAAAATATATCATTAATACTAGACGAATTATTTTTTATTTGATACATAAATAAAAATGAAAATAAATATAAAAATAAAAATTAAAAAATAATATAGTGAAACGCTGCTGCTGTATTTATGTAATTAGGAAATAGAGCGCTTGAGGATATATATATATATATATATATATATATATTCCTCAAATCCCAGAATTCAAAATAGTGTAACAATTAATTCAGACTTCTATTTTAATAGCTTTGTGAAATTTAATTTTTCTATGTCATTCGCTTTATAATAAAAATTTAATGCGCTTAATAAACGTCGGAATAAAATCTTTAATACACAAAAGAAGATCGTATTGCGGTTAAATTATAATCAAATATTCTAATTCAACATTAAAAATATAATAGTTGACTATATTGTCCAAAAATACGTTTTGCATTACTTATGAAATAATTTTGGATAGTAACCAAAAATTAATGTCTCAAAGTGTGATATCAACGCTCAAATATGTGTCAAATTTTTGAGAAGAAAAATACGTAAGATCTTTCACAGGAATCGCATCATCGCGAGAATAGCAACGCGAGAACTATCGTCATAAATCACAAGAGAAGTAGACAAAGACAGTGAGTACATCAACAAACAAAGAGCAAAATGCGTTTGAGAGTGAGAGAGGGTGGGAGAGGTAGGGAGAGGGGGGGGGGACAGAAAAAGGGAGCAAAATGTGTAAAATCTTTATTTATATCGCGGTTGTAAAAATCTCATATAGCACAGTTAATATAAAGAATATTTTTAGCAACATAGTTCCGCGGTATGCAAAGTGTATAACTACGACATTAAACCTATGAATAATTCGACGTATATCATATAGTAAACATAAGTGCTCTTAGTGAGAAACGCTTCTGTATGATAAAACGACTATAATTATAAATTATTCGTTGTAATAGTTTAATACATTAGTTTAAATAATTCGAAATATCTCAGGGACTTTTTTTTTCAAGGACTTGGCAAAAATCACAATTAGCCATTAAAAGTCGCGAAGACCGCGATGGCTGAAAATTAACAATATAACGGTAATGTCGGATTCGTAGCTTTTTCCGCTCGAAATGTAGCGCTGGCACATCACGCATAGAAAAACAAATTGATTCTTAAATATGAGCATAATAATTAGCATAATTTGCAGATTATCGCGAAAATTTAATGCCTCCCAATAATAGCCGGGTATTATAAATGTGTGAGATAAACCTAATTTTGACAATCGCGTATAATCCTTGGTGAAAATAATTTTGCAGGCATTTAAACGCCTAAGTTGTGACAAGCTTTAGTCGAATCTACCAAGTGTTACCAGATACCCAGTTGTATTCGCTCTCGTAGCCGATATAAATTAACGTAGGTGTGAAATTAATTTTGCGCCAGTAAGACTATGAGCGGCATTAATGCAATATTAAATTACAATGTCCGCCATTTTTACCGCGCCATCTAATTTGGCTCGAGTCGACAATATTACGCGGGGCATTAAACGCGCCCAATGTTAATGCAATGCAATGACGCTTCTGCAAATGATTAATAGAAATGAACGGGCGGCGGAGGTGGAACGATTAAGAAAGACGAGAGACCGATTAAATAAAAGAAATGTCGAGGTTGAAAATCACTGGGTCATTTATCAAGCATAATGCGGCAATTACGCACCGACGGTCTAATTCTAGTTTTATCACGCTCTCTCCTCCAGGTTACATAAGCGCGACAAGTGACGCACTTTATAATGCGGCATCGCCAGCCGATTCTCTCACTCGTTGAGAATATTTTGGCTCGGCTTCGGGCCAACGAATCAAAACGCTTACGCGCACGCACTCGCACACAACAACACGTGTATTTAAATCCAGGAGCTTCTCCCGCTGATGTTGCGTGCCGAACGCGATATCCGTTATGCGCTCCCCCCCCCCTCCCTCCCTCCCTTCCCAACCCTCGTCCAGCGTCCCACCGACCACTCAAATCCCCCACCGCATCGCGGAACGCAACACTATCCTTATTAGCGATTTAAAAAATATTCGCATTCCGCGTAAGAAGCTGTACGGGAGCTCGGATTCCCACGAATCCCACGTGGTTTGATAGGTTAAGGTGCAAATGGCTCCAGTCTAGTCTCGTCTTTTTAACCCCAACGATCGTTTCTTTATATTAATATGCGGTGCACAGCGTGCACAGGAGGTAATTGCTTTGATTATAGATCCCCGGTTGTGGTTAAGATCTCGTCGATGTGTGCACTCGGCTCAGAGTAGCAGGAGCTTTTTGTATCGAAAAGAACGGCCTCGGCGGAACGTTATCTTGGCCATGGCGTCCTAACCACCGGCCTCGCATAGTGACAAACCTTTGTCCGTGTCTCGTTAATTTTCGCGATAATGTCGGTTATTACCGCGATTTAAAGATACGTCGCGATTGACACGTCAGAAAAGTTTCGGACGCACCGAGTGAAAAACCCAGTTTTAAAAAAGGACGGACCGTCGGCACTCGCGGCGTCGCACGATAATATTTATTTCGCGCGATGATCCTTGAAATTTAAGGGTAATCGCCCCAATCGCTTTGGCCACTCGGACAGAAGCGTATATTTAGGTACGTACCAATAGAAGGAAATATCACGTAGCGTGGTGGCGGCAGTGCGTGTGTGCGTGTATGTGCGTGTGCGTGCGCGCGTGTGCGTGCGTGCGTGCGTGCGTGTGCGTGTGTGTGTGCGCGGGAGGGGGGAGGGGTGCAAAGAAAGAAAAGAGTTTGGAAAGAGACGAGAATCAAATGGGATCGTAGCGAAGGTTTGTTGTACACACGGACGCACCCGCTCGGCTCGAGCGATCCTTTATGGGCAAGAAGCAGAAGGGGGCAGATTAGTTAGGCGTGCTTCTGGGTAATTGGTCACATTTAAATATCAATCTTCGAGAGGAGAAAATGAATAAAGGGAGCGGAGCATCTCGGTCGGCTGAACTCCTGCAGCAGCGCGACTCATTACCGGGCGCTTTCGAGGCTTCCTGGCTCCTCTCTTTTCATTTATATGCCCGAGTCCGCACCTCCACACGCACAGGGGGCTTGCTAATCTCTGGCCGGGGAAGTCGTTAAAGGACTCCTCGCGTGGCTTGTACAGTCTATATTAGTGCCTTCCTTGGAGTCCTGACAATGTTACGTGAATTGGAGGGGTCGTCGCATCGGGCCATCGTTATCGATGACAATGTGATTGGTCTTTGGCAGGTACATCGAGGTTAACCGGACACACGGGCAATCGCATACCGCACCAATGACGCGCAACAATGACGGTTTACGAACGAAGGCAGAGTCTAGCTAATAATAGTAAGGAGAAATTAATGATGACTTGGGGCACGTCGTTATTAAGCCTAGGGTCTCTTGTTTCTTATACAATACCACGTAGTTCTGTCTCACTTTAAACTTTTATTATTAACAATGGGAAAATTATGAAATTCTCGAAAGTGGACTTTTTGAAGGGACATTTTCATAGGAGAAAAATGCCACCTTGATAGATCGTCTTTTACGGGTTGATAGGTCGTCCGATAATCATAAAAAATTTTATTTCAAGAATGAAATTATCAAATGGGAGAAGACCTCGAGTTGATAAATGACATCCCTAAATAGGCAATAACAAATCAAATGGTTCGCTGTTGGTAGAAGGTAATTTATTGAAGCATAACGTTGAGCATCAAAGTTAATATAAAAGTGCACGGAGTCACAAATACTGGTATAGGCACGGGGTTGGAAAGGGGCACGCACATGGGAACGCACTCACTCACTCGCTCGCTCACTCAATCGCTCGCACATTCACGCACTAACGCACGTGCTGAATCCCTCGTGATAATCGGTTTCAGTTTAGCCTGTACAACTGAGATCCATATCCTTAAAAAAGACACGAAGATAGTGGATAGAGAAAGGTTACGAAGAGTGCAAAGGAAACAGAAGAAGCAAGAAGAGAAGGGAATATGGGAAGGTGCGCTAAGGGGAAGAGGAGCAAGGTGTTCAGGCAAATAGAAACGTTGGCCTTCCCCTCCCAAGAGGCTCTGCCGAGATCGAATTCTCCTCGTCTCGTCTCGTCGCCGTCATCGTCGTCGCCGTCATCGTCGTCGTCGTCCTCGTCTCACTCACTCTCTCTCTCTCTATCTATCTATCCGCGTCTCTCTCTCTCTCTCTCTCTCTCTCTCTCTCTCTCCTCTCTCACTTTCTGAGGTCGCCGACTACATAACGCTGTCGTGTAAACACGCGCTAACTGCCTGCTTCGCTCCTCTTCTCTCATCTCCTCTCGCTTCTTTCCAGTTTGCTGCCACGTCGCTCCTTTCCATCTATCCTCGCGTTTCCACTTCGTGTTCCTCTACACCTTTCTCGTGCATGTAATGCGTGCGCGAGCGAGCGCCGAGAGGAATATTTAGCCGGAATGACCGTATTTTAATTAAGAGAACGCTACCACTGATTTCGGAATTACTTGTGCCGCCGATGCGATGCACACACTCGTTGGCGTGCTAACATAATCGGGGAATTAACGCAAATTGGTCGTTTTGATTTAATGCCACGGGACAGGACGCGCCGCCACGGAAAAATAGCTGCTGGCAAATTGTCGTGTTTTCTCGTATATTAGAATATTACATTTAACCTACTTAGCAGTTTTTCAATTATTGCGCGGCGCTACAATGCCGTATCGCGTGAATCGCCCGCCAGAGGATTGAGTTTGGATTACAGAGAGAGAGAGAGAGAGAGAGAGAGAGAGAGAGAGAGAGAGAGACATTGGAAATCGCCAGTTACCAACAAGGAAACACATTCACTTTGCCTTATTATAGCTTTTGGCAGTTAATAGTCTGAGTGCTATTATATTAAATACAAACATTGCCCTTGCACGTATGGTTTCTTTGAAATTGCAACGCATTCGTGAATCCCCGCTGAGAAAGCTGGCGTGGCGCGATAATCGAAGAAACGCATGAAATGAAAGGGAGAGAATGGAATAGGTGGGGACGGGCGCCTCAGAAAATATTTCACAATGGGATTAGAGACAATGAAACGGCACGGTGCCCAACAGCAAGAGTTACAGAAAATTCAAAGAATCCCACTTGCTCTCGTGTTTGACCGTGATTTTCACTCGCTCGTCATTTGATTAACCGTGCAAACATAACTCGCGGTGCAGCGCAATTCGGAGAATGTCTGGATCGACTGGTGGACGACTGACGGCGAGAGAGAAAGAGCGAGGATGGAACGAAGGAGCGGCGTGAGGCTGCCTGGGAATACCGCGGTTTGGTCGGCGGGTGGGACGGGTGAGGTGGTCCGCGGTGGGTTGGGTAGGGGCGGGAGGGGTGTGGGGTGTGGGGTGTCGGGTAGGGAGTGAGGGAGGGAGGTAAGGAGGGATGGTGGGATGGGGGGGGGGGGAGGGAATAGGGGAAA
>NW_011948416.1:4388197-4390014 GCF_000503995.2 Ceratosolen solmsi marchali | reverse complement strand
GGAATAGGTGAAAGAGAAAAATTTACGTATCGAAAGATAAACTTGGCTACAACAAGCGTGTGTGTACTCGGGCGATTAGCGCCCGGGTGCGAGTTGTTTCGCTTCCTCGTTAATAAAAGAGGGATGGCTCCTCGTTTCCCTCCCATCTCGTTTCCCCGGCGATTTCACCGTACACGATTATGACAATGGCGTTGCTGTGTCAAGCGCGTGGGACCCTCATCGCGAATCGTCTCGGGGAAGTTCGTGGGAAAAGCTTTCGTTTCTCGCCGCTCGCCAAAGGACACATTATTATGCGACGATGATTGCTTCCGCGTGGTCGTCGTCAAAACGAATTTTCCGCCAACACGGCCGACTTGATAAGAGAAGGGCATTTGTCTCGCCGCCTCGTTTTTCCAAATAATCTCGAGGACTGGCCGACAATGTATTTGCATTTCCACGGGGCGATTTTCTCATCGAGGATTAAGCTGGGCGAGCTCATTATTCAGAGGTAGCGCGCTTTCTTAATGCAGATTAGATATTTTCAATAATGAGCAAATCGACGCGGACGAGAATGATAAATTCCCCCTGTAATGTAACGACTGAGTAAAAATAATGCGCGTAGAGTAAAAATATCTCGTTCTATAATATTATTGTTGGAGCGCACAATGAATCAAACGACCGTATAAATTACAACAGCCGCATAAGAAAGTACGATATTCAAAATACATCGGTTAATTTACAATCATCATGCGAAAAAAATGATTTTACTTCGTTTTGTTTTATGTTGTTTTGAGTAGGTGGGGTGGAGTAGGGTATGGCGGTGGCGGCGGTGGCGGCGGCGGTGGCGGCGGCAGGGTATGGTAGGGGGGTGGGTGCGTTTTGTTTTTCTTATTTATTCGCTAAAGGTTCTCGCTCACATCGTCGCTATTTCAAGCGATGCGATGAAGTTCCTCGGGCGCAGGACATTAATACGAGAGAGAGAGAGAGAGAGAGAGAGAGAGAGAGAGAGAGAAGTAGGGAGTGCGTCGATTCAACACTTAACGCACACGTGCTCGTACCTACTATGCGCCCGCACACGCACGTCCATACATAAGCGGACAAATGTACAATAGTTTATAGCCCCGCGAGATTCGATTGTATCTCGTCGTTTGCTCGCGAGATATACCTCTCACGGTTATTTATGCCTTGATTTATTACGATCGAGACCCTTCGAGTAAAGAAAGGGAAAAAAAGGAAAGGACGAAGAGGAAGAGTAGTGGAAGAGACATTTGATTTGTAAGCGAGAGATTGGAGAGAGCGAGAGCGAGAACGAGAGGGAGAACGGGAGAGAGAGAGAGAGAGAGAGAGAGAGAGAGAGAGAGAGAGAGAGAGAGAGAGAGAACGATTGAACAATATCCGGTACCATAAAAAAAAATGATCGGTACTGGATCGGTGTGGCTGGAGGTGAGAACTCAAATTAACGTAGTAATAGTTTTGTGTTATGACTTTGCCGAGCAAGAGAGTCCAACCGTCCAAGGCTCACACGAAGTAAAAATCAAATTGCTCGATTGGGCACGGAATATCAATGTCCTGATATACGCACTCACGATCCCAATCGAAACAATCTATCTTTTCATTACCGTAGCAAGTAAGTAATGCCTAGAGTTATAGTGGCAGTTCGTCGATTAAGAAAGCACATTCTTCGCGGATCGTTAAAAATCACGTTTATTAAAATAGCTGTTAAGGAGATAATATTATAATAACCGGTCGGTGAAACAAGTGTTCTCTCGCTGTGCAATGTTGAGCCAACGTCCCTCGCGCCTTTATGTATATAACTCTCTCCCCCCCCCCCCCACACA
>NW_011948416.1:4376259-4388185 GCF_000503995.2 Ceratosolen solmsi marchali | reverse complement strand
TCCCCTATCCCCTATCCCCTTCATCCCCTCCACCTCACCCCATCCAATGCAATATTATAATGATTATTCGGGAAGTAGGGAGGAGGTAGGTGGAAAAAAAAGGATAAATTCGATTCGAAAAATAAAAGCTCGTTTTATTCCCGTCGTATCTCGAGCGCGTCTCGCAGCGTCGATTTATCGGCCGGATGAATAATCCCGAGACGTCCCTTTTTTTTATTTTTGGTACACCAGGAGCGGGGCTCGGTCTCTTCATTTCATTAATTATTATTTCGCGGGCCTCGGCCACGCGTATTTCAACGACGCAAGCGAGAGAGTACGGGACATATTTGTGTGTGTGTGTGTGTGTGTGTGTGTGTGTGTGTGTGTGTGTGAGAGAGAGAGAGAGAATGAATGAACGAGGGGTGGGGGGGGACGATAATCGCTTACGGGCGCATTAATATAACACTATCTCAAAGGTGTGGATATTAATTTGGGGCCCCTCGTCGCGATTGCCAAGGAGTTGTTGCCCGATAATCGCGCTTGTAATTTCATCGATCCGCTCTCTTCTCTCTGTGCGTGTGCGCCTGTATGCTCGTGTGCATGTTTTTTATTTCTCTCCTCGAGAGCGTTTTTTGTCTTCTCGTTTGGCGATGATTAATCGTTTATCGAATCCTCCGGCTGGGTTCCTTCGGTAGTCCGCGCTTAATGCAAGGATACTTTTGATTGCCTTCGTCGTAAGATCGAGGGCAGCATCGGCGCAAAAGGCAAAAGGACGCATTTTTCTACGCGTACGCATGTATAATCGGTGCTTTCATTACGGCCGATGCCAAAGCCCGTCAAACTAATGCCTATACGCAAGTGTTACTGCGGGAGTAAAAGTGGATAGCGAGCATTTTGTAGTCGAAAAGCTCCTCTCATCCTCCAGATGAAAGGATCGATTATCGATCGAGTAGCTCGATACTATGTCTAATGACCGATAAGCCGATGAGGATTTTACGTAAGCAACCAGTGAAACGGGCTTATTAAGAAAGGAGGACAGCGCGCGCCAAACGTGTCGGTTCCATTGTTTGCTATTGGCGTTCTCGGTTCCACGACAGCAGTCCATCGACGCGAAGGATTTAATTCTCTACCGAGAAATAATAGGCCCCAGTGCCTCTAATTCGCGTCGGAGGTAGGCTATCAGGTTGGAGAAAGGCCGTTAGAAGAGTGAACAATGGAACCTCGAGATTGAAGTCCGTCGCAGTAGAATGCGCAAGGTGCACGTGCCACTTCCGCCCCCTCCCCTTCTCGTCATTCACGATCGCCATTGTTCTTCCTTGACAATGTAAGCGATCGATGTTGCCGCGATTGTTGACCTATCGATTATTATTTTATTATAATTACCCCGATATGTTTACTCATTGTTTCGCATCTTTTTTTGTTACAGGTATGTACCGTGGAAAATGCATCAGTTTACTCGCGGTAGTTTAGGATGTTCGCGGAGGTGAGTAGAATATAACATTAACCGAATGTTGGGATTAACGATGTCATTGAATTCTTCGTAATTCAGCTAACGAACGCTTTGGCTAAATTAAAGTTAATGTACTCGGTGCCACTTGTTTTTAGCGGTTACTACCGATACTTTTAATAGCGCATCGACACTACTTCTGTCTCAACCAAGTCTCAATTTCTGCAACGTCAATGTTTGCATGGTTTTTGCTAAACTTGTGAATCTTAATTATCATTCGACACTTTTACCGTCGTTCCCCTATACTATGCACGAAATTCGATGCACATTTCATTTTCTAAATCCGTGTCCTTTCCCCGTCGATTATGCTCTGTGATAATATTTATTTTCCATCTTGTCAGTTAAATCGGGTTGACCGATGTTGATCGAAGACATTTATCGTATTCGACTTAAATTTCACGTACTCTAAATATTTTCGTCACTTTGGCAATCTGTATGACTTTGTCTATCGTCATGAATATTATTATCAAACTTAACAATTATCTATTCTATGACATAATCATCGAAAGTATCTTGTAGAGATTGCAAATAATTATTAATGGAATAATCCATCAAGAAATCTAATAACAATTATTTCGCTCGTTTCTCTAACGGATAAAATATTTATTTATCCTAAATAATAATCGCTTCTAATAAGTTCATAAGTCATTGTCTAAATTCTTATACTAAATTCCAATTATTATTTATACAAAAAGCATTAACATTGTATATTTTGTATATTAAGCATCATGAGTTTGGAGGGAGGAGAAGGAGGATGATATTATATCATATGGATTTGACTTTTGTTTGGAATAAAGTCCATGGATTATTTTATTAGTAAATTCTATTTCCATGTTATCATCCACTTTTTATTCGCATTAAAATTAATATAGTCATAATGAAATATTGTGAAAATGTTTATTTTTTTTTTTTTTTTTTTTTTTTTTTTTTTTTTTTTTTTTGTCAACGAAGTAAATACTTTCATGGCTTAGTATTTTTTTTTTCAAAATTCTCTCGTACAAGATGACATTGACTAAGTTGAAATATAAATTGCAATATCGTCAATTTATATAGACTACGCTAAATAAGTTCAAACGAATATTTTGGTTGCCAATGTCCTTGTTTTGATACTACTAGTAAGAGAAATAATCACGAGTATTGGAATTCATTAGCTAAGAATCTCATCGAGATATAAAAAGTGTATGTTCGATGAAAATTGAGTGCGCCGGTGAGAATCAGCAAACATGAGACAAAGACACGAGAGAGAGAGAGAGAGAGAGAGAGAGAGAGAGAAAACGTAAAGGCATATAATTCGTCGAGTAAGTAACAAGTAATAATGCTCCCAACTAAAATTGATAAGTACATTTTACAGTCTGCGTTGAGCGATAGTGTAACATCGTTGCGCACATAAGTATTACATGAATAATAAAAAAAAACACGCACAATCGGGAAGAAATGTGCGCGCCCGCACGATTTGTCCTAACGTATATTTTTGCAAATACAAAGTGAGCAGCCATACAAGAGTAGTGTTTCCTTATTTCGCAAAATTATAGAATCGTATATACACGATATACTCTCTCTCTGTCTCTCTCTCTCTCCCCCTCGTAATCTTATCCTTATCGCACACTTACATGTTATACAAGAAATTTTAAATAATGTAGTCTTCGGTTAAATTGTTAATTACATTTTCAAATCTAAGTATTATTGAAATTTTTAATAATGCAGTATTATAAGTCTTATTTGGTTTCTTTTCTTCGTTTTCTTTTATTTATCACAATTTTACTTTAATTTAACGAGCCATTTATTTCACGTCTACCGTCCGTACCCTAAAGGTAATTTCGTAGTTCCTATAAAAAACAAAATAAATAATAATAATAATAATAATAATAATAATAATAATAATAAAACAAAATGAAAGAAAAAACTTTGAAAAATTTGTATTAAACTTCTTAGCGTGTAAGATATATTGATCTCGATTAATAAATGGAAAAATAATTATTTTACTGAGGATATTTTCTTATATGTTGAGTGTTGAGCTGATAATTTTCTACATCTTATATATACATATAAAGCCTCGTGTTATTTATTATCCTGGTGAGTTTAATTATGACTTAATTTCTAACGCAACAATGTAAATTAAATTTAAATTAAATTCACCCCACGTGCGCGCGGCTATTTTGTGTGCGTATGCGTATGCGTGCGTGCGTGCGTGCGTGCGTGCGTGCGTGCGTGCGTGCGTGCGTGTTGGTTTGTGTGCTTGCGTGCGCGGTGTTTTATTGTTACTATTGGTGAAAAATTTGCAAGAGCATGGATGTGTGGCGAAATAAGATTCTTGTAATAATAAACGAAATTTGATTTATAGGAGTAGAATTACGAAAAATATTTAAAAGAGAGAGGTAAAGAGAATGGATCGAAAAATCAAAGCGAAAAAGTATATATACGGAGATACGTGCAACGGCCATAAAAAGGCTTGGTAGAATCAATTAGTGGGAACTCCGACCCGGCGGACTTTGTAGCTTTCGAGGCCGTTATGCTACGTAATAGAAGAGGTAAACAAACGGCTCTGCCGACCATTGTAGTCCGAGAGTAAGAGAGAAAGAGAGTCGGCCGTGTATTTTTGGAAACGTGCTAATTGAAAGAGATTGAGCGTGTACGAGGGGTAATATAAGCTCTTTCGGGCCGCCCACCGCGATTCGAGACTTTTGTGTCGGCTGTTGTGCATGTATAGTCAGTCATCCGCCCGTGCCACGATTAGACACGAAAAATTCGCAGGAGCGACGGCGGGTCTAAAATCGGAAGGAAGCGATTTTTAATATCAAGCCGCCTGGCCGTTACTCGTTTCGAGAGTGGGCCAGTACAAAGCAGCGTCGTGCTCAGGGACACAGTTCCCCGCTCTCCGCGCACCTCTCCTAACCAAGCGACTATTCCCTCCGTCAACCCCTTGCCGCCCAGCACTGCGCCCCAGTACACACACACAAAAGAGAGAGAGAGAGAGAGAGAGAGAGAGAGAGAGAGAGTCTTTCTCATTCGTTTCGACTCGCGCTTACCAAAAGAGAGCACGCAAAAAAAAAATTACAAACTGCACTCGTAACATTCGGTAAATTAACGAGTCTGTCGGCTTTCATTTCCACACCACGGATGCTGCATTAATCTTCTCGGTGTAGTTGTCAAGACGCTTTCCGTGCGTAGTAAATTACGAATTCTCGACCGCCGCGCAACAATCGTAACGGTCTCGAGTGTTACGTTGAGTACCAATTCACGTCGCGTATTTACGGATAAACAGCCGCCGACCTCGTGTCTATCATCCTTCCCGTCGAACTAATCGAATATTTACAGGGGCGTGGAGCATAAAGTGGAGATATAAAGTCCGGGACTTGAGCGCGTGAATAAAACGTTCGGGGACACGAATACGATGATAAGGATGTCGAGGGGTGGGAGGATTGCGGGAGTCGATGTGGAGAGAGAGAGAGAGAGAGAGAGAGAGAGAAGAATGAGCACGCCGGAGCTCGCGCTATAAATTATTCGATAATTTCGCGCGACGAAGAGAAGGACACCGTTTGAGAATCGACCTTCCGCCGAGGTCTACCTCCACCTCTGCGAATAAAAGCCGCGCTTCGAGGTGTGATTTAATATTTCCAGCTACGGGCGTAAAACCCGAGACTCTTGTGTAGATTGCGTGGGAGGTGAACGCAGTAGTGGATCGCCCTTTAGGTGCGCCATTCCTTTTGCTTTTCTCCGCCTCGCGGGTACTTAGGGGTGTATGACGACTGGCTCGGCGACTCTCTCTCTCTCTCTCTCTCTCTCTCTCTCTCTCTCTCTCTCTTTTGTGTGTGTGTACTGGGGCGCAGTGCTGGGCGGCAAGGGGTTGACGGAGGGAATAGTCGCTTGGTTAGGAGAGGTGCGCGGAGAGTGAGCCCGACGCTCGTTTTTATTTGCAAAGCCAGGATGATCGGCTTCGATATTCACTGTGTGCTTTGATGAAAAGGGACTCGAGTGGATATAACTTTTGAGAATTATTGTCGTACGATGAATGCGGGCGGTTGAATCGGCGCTCGATTCCTACTTCAATGCCACGTAAAATATTATGATAATTCGTTGGATGTATGTCGTGGTAATTAAACTTGTAAAGAATACGAATGGCCGTGCAGCTGTCTCTTTTTGCCAAATAAGCCGTGAAATATGATATTGAATGAGAGATGGCATTAGCTTATCAAATTTCATGGGCATGGTTTTGGTGGGTTGTCGAGGAATGCAGACGCTGGTAGCCCGTGGATTATAAGCGAATGAATAAGTTGGCCCAATCGTGTATTTATTTATTTATTATTTATTATTATTTTCGTATCATTGACATTATTGAAGCTGGAAATTTATGACAATTGTGGCAGCTTTAATGATACGGCCCTTCGATTATATCATCGCTTTACTCGTTTATTCGTATTATAATGTACTTGGCGCTGATTGGTTCCAAGTGGAACTTCTGATGTCTCGCGTGTAAAGTACGACTTTCGAAATATTCGATTCGAAAAATAATGGTCATTATATTGACTTTATAGGTATAAAACACGGTTCGTTCGATTATTCGATATTTTTATTTTGATTAATGCAAATCTTGGTAACTGGGGGTGTTTAATGTGTCACCTTTTTCCTTTGTAGACTAAACGTTTGGCATTTTATAATATTGGAGAATCGAAAACTATTGCAGGGAGCGAAATTTATGTGATATAATGAAGCATCAAATATCCAATTTCGAGAAAGGTATAATAATAAAAAGTGTCGATTAATCGTAAACTTAGTAGTATTTTATTGATTTTATCTTCGACAAAGTAATTTTAATAATTTTTCTCGAAATCATACTTAAAATCGCCGACGTTTAAAATAATCAAGTATTTCGAAAGATGAAATAACGGATCAGTTAGACATGTCGAGTCGTAGAAATGATTTTAATAGTTCTGGCCGTAAACATATTATATAAAAAAAGTATCGTCAGAAGAAAAATGATAGGGACGATTTATACCTGTCAGCTTTTAATAAATTTTTTATTAAGCCATTCGTTTTATAAAGCTTACATTCTTGGGCTCCTTCTCTCTATTTATTTTCATCATAGCGATTCATAATCGATTTTACGATTCGATTAGATTTCTCAAATGGGATCCAGGACGATCGATTAATTACACTTCCTATCTCGCCTAAAAGAGAATGAAACCTCCTTCCACTCCACCCCCTACCCCCTACCCCCTACCCCCAATTCCCCATCCCCCATCCCTCATTCATCCACCATCTCGTCATTTCCCATTCTCTCATCCCTTATCGTTGTCCCGCGATTCGCATGTTAAGTTTTATCCGACAGATTGCGCATGAGTTGTGTCTATTCGTGGCGAAGCGACATGAATCGAAGTAATCATGGACTCTTTGGCCGGATACGAGGAACACCGGCTCACCAAAAGCTGCATCGAATTGGCATCGACGGCGTAATAACGTCGGCCTCGCGACGCCAGCCACAATGCTCGATTCGTGGTCGTGTCGTGTGTCGAGGGCGACGACATCCGCGAAAATTTGATTTCTCCCTCCGTCGGGGCAAGTCGCGAAAATAGCGCGCGTCGCATCGTTCCGCGAACGTTCTCTCTCTCACTCTCTCTCTCTCTCACTCTCTCTCTCTCCTCTCTCTCTCTCGCTCTCTCTCTCTCTCTCTCTCTCTCTCTCTCCCTCTCTCTCTCTCTCTCTCTCTCTCTCTCTCTCTCTCTAGGCGTTAGATATAAAGGTCGGAATGCCGGCGGACGCCTAGATTCGATTTATCATGTCGCCGTTACGAATCTCGCTTCGGTCCTTTTTCCTTGTGCGCGCCCATCTATAAACCTCTCGGACCCTCCGCCGTCTCTTAATCTCGCTTTAATTGCCCGTGAGCCGAGGCGTGGTTGGGGGTCGGAGCGCGGGGAATTGCGTCAGGTGGGCCGAGAGGGCGGGGACGATCAAACGTCCTCGCGAATGCAAATTTTCGAGTTAAGACGCGGTGGAGCGGTCGAAGAGGTCTGTTAACGATTCGATAGACCAACACTTTTGAAATAACCAAGTGATGGAGGAGCGCGCGAGGCATTTTTCCGAGATATTTATTTTATGCCTGGCAATATGGTCGGGTCGGGTCGCGTTGCGCTTTATATTTAGGTAATGCAATTATTCGAGTGAAATTAGAATCGCCGGAATGCAACAAACGGTATTTATAAAATCTACTCTTCAATGCTGGACATTCCCTTTGCGGATGGTTACGCAGCGAAAGCCGAAGGCCCCCAAGTGTACGCCAAAACGTCTCTGTGTCTCCGCCACTTGTCACGGTCCCTTCTTCCTCTACGGCTTCCCACTAACGCACGATTCAAGCCTCCACTTGTATATCACATTCTTTTTCTTTCTTTATCTTTGTTCACCATCCCCCTACCCCCTCCCCCTACCCACCTCATCCCCTTCCCCCTCCACCTACCCACCAAATTTTCATTTCATCCACAAATCTTCATTTCATTTCAAATCGGAATTCACATGAAGCTTTCGTTTTGTCTTTTACCGGATCACAGCCTTATTAATAGTATTTAGGAGAGAATTTGCGAGTGCCGTCGAACATTTCCTTGAATGAAAGTTGTAAAGTGATTACGCGTACTAGCTGCCGTAAAAGTGATTTACAATGTGAAATGTACATGTAGTTAAAACTCTTTATTGCAACTTTGCAAAATGTTCAAAAATATGAAGGTATAAACATTTCAAGAGCGGTAATGGTCTATAACTTTTTGACGCTAACTAAAAGGAGCGCAAGACTTTATTGCGTTTAATAATGTCGTATTGTAAGGCTTTTTTTTTTTATTGGTAAAAAAGAGGCTAGGATCTAGGGAATCTTGATTGTTTTTTTTTTTTGTTTTTTTTGTTTTTTTTTTGTTTTTTCAACGTGACTCCAAACTTTCACTCCATCCTTAAGATTCGCCGCACCGTAGGCCCACAGAAGTTTTGTAATCGCGAGACGGCAGGGATGCCACCCGCGATACCTCATTATCTTCCTTCGCCGTGCTTCCCTCGTCCTCCAGTCAAAGTCAGACTTAGCGAGGGTACGCGGCGTGGCGGGGGTGGGGCGAGAGCGCTGGCCTGGCGCCAGGCCCGTCGCGCTCGGTTGTGCCCCGGGGGCAATAATGCGTGCCCTTGTTACATCGGCCGCGGAGGAGCGCACTTTGGACCCCCCACTCCAACGCGCAATCTCATAATCCCTTCGGGTGAGCTTTTTTTATTCGCCCCCCGCCCCTCGCGCATCAACTCAGACTTCGCGGTTCGCTGAGTGATAACGAGACGCCATTTTTTCGCATTTCTTTTTACAAGCGTAATACTACCAACCGCGTCTTACGTCAATATACAGTTGGGCCACACATACACACGCGATATACTAAGACGCCGGCTATCAGTAAAGAAACAGTACCTATACATCGGTGCATAATTATAAATTGCTCCTGTCACTGGATAAAATTTACTGTAATAACTTTATCGGATATTGTGACGATTATTTTGTGGGCCAATTAAATTTTATTAATTGAGCCTAATAAGGGGATTGTGTGCTATTTAACGTAGGTATGGGCGCGGAAAAAATTATTTTCAATCTAATCAATAACGATGTAATTGTTTTCATATTGCTCGTTCTGGGGATTTTAAAGGAGACATTAAACGCTTGTCTCGATGATTCGATGAAGATCAGCTGTTGCGATAAAACCATATCTACTTAATTGGGAATTATAATGGTTGATAGTGCTGGTGTCAGCCGATGACGCGTCAATCATATCTTATAATCGACTCGTCCAAGCTAATCCTCGCTAATCTCCCCGAAATCTCTCAAACACTCGTAATCCATAATCTCTCGGCATTTAGCCGAGCCCAATTCTTTTCTCAACTCCCGTTCAATTAAATGCTATCGAGTCAGCGTCGCTCGCCCCTACCACGTCCACAGTTTATCCCTCGGCGAGAGCAGCGCAAAGGCATTTTTCTATTTATTCTATTAACGACTCGGGGCATTCGTTTAATAACCTCGATGAGAAAATCCGACGGCCCGTGGAATCGTCGCGGAAAAATCCGACGACGCTCGAGCGACGTCTCATTTACGAGAGTGGAGCGACGCGTCGACACGTATGTTCGCTCAAAGACGTTTCATTGCTTACGCACGCATCCCCCTCCCACAACACATGCACATACGCGCGCGCGCACGCACGCGCGGGTGTGTGTGTGTGTGTGTGTGTGTGAGAGAGAGAGAGAGAGAGAGAGTCAATCCAGCTCCCATCCCCATCAATTATGGCAGCTGCTCATCTGGGATTAGCCACTCGGACGACGACGAGCTTATCCGTGGATACATTCGAGGATAATGCCGATTGAATTTGTCCATGTGGCACGGGAGCCGAGTTTTTCCCAACTCCATTGTACGGGGAAAGGAAGCTCGCATTTCGTCGTCGAACGAATCAACACAGCACTCGTGCCGTGAACGTCGTGCTCGTGTGCCGTTCCCCGTTGCTCGAGCTTCTTCGGGTGGTGGGATGGTCAGCGTTGACCTGTACAGACTGGCAGGCGGTGCGCGCGCCCAAAACATCATGGATTCGAGCGAGGCATAATAAAAATGAGAAGTGAGAGAAAGCGAGGATGACTTTTTACGGCATTTCAAGGACGGGGACCTGGTTTCAAGACAGCGCCGCTTTTACTTTATCCGGTGGTAGTCGCTTGACGAACGGGTCGATAGGGCCCAGAGCTACAAACAGCGAATAATCAAAGGGAGCAAAAAGAAATATAAATAAAGAGCCCGTTATTATTGTTTTTCCTTTTTTCTTACCCTCGGTAAAAATACCTATTTTCCCGTTCTTTTGAAAAGCGACGATATAATTTATATGATCAAGTACTTTAAAAGCCTTTTTTATTACCATCCCCGGGCTTTCCCGGAATACCAAGGCCTTATTTACACTCTAACCGAATTTTGCACTTGAATTATTGTGATCGAGTAGGTTTGATTGTTGAGAATTGCACGGCCGAGAATGCTTTCTACAAACGATTATAAATTTTGAACGAATTTAATTACCAAATATTGCCATTGGATATTTATTTACACGAGCCACAAGCTTCCTCATTGTCAACTATTATTTTACGAAATCATGCCCGAGCGATGCATTCATTCGCCTATTGGCAATATGGCAAAAACATCTAAAGTGTAATTAAACCGTAATAAAAGCTGGACTACTACTAATCAATCGCTAACGTAAATTTGTAAAGGGAGAGTAGGATGCAGCGTTCTTTGGAACGTTGTCCGGTGACTTTGAAAGTCTCCGAAGACGTTTTGAGCAATTATCAATAGTTAATCGTTATCGGTTAAGCGAACAGCTCAATCGCACAGGAGTTCGAATTAGTGGACTATTGGCGACGGGGTTTGGCGTTTTTTGTTGGACGTGTGTCGAGAGGGGGGGGGGGTGAATAGGAGAGTTTTGATGATTTTTAGAACTGATCCTCCCATTCGCCCTTCACAATTGCGCGCTTTAATCGCCGTCCCTGTTCACTGCTTGCATCATTCTCAGCTACTTTTTTTCTTCTTTTTTTTTTTCTTTGTACGCCATGACGACGATCGTGTCGGCGATACGATTCCATCGTCGTCTCGGGCGACTCAGTGTATAACCGTTCGTTTGAGTCTCTTTACATGTTGGTTTCGGTCGTAATAAGGATTCGCGGTACAATGCCACTCGACCGCCTGGCTAATCGGTCTGTGTAATTTTTTCTTTTTCCCGCAGCCAAGGAAATATTACACCTCGGATTATTAATTTTTGCTGGTTTATCTTTTTTATCGCTCGATTTGTTTTTGTATATGTTCTTTTTCTTCTTCTTCTTTTTTTTTTTTTTTTTTTTTTTTTTTTTTTTTTTTTTTTTTTTTTTTCTCCCTCGCTTTTCGGACGCGCTTGGCGTGGTGGGAGGAAGGAAGTCGAGTAGCTTATCCAAAAAGTAAATCGCTCTTTATTATAGTAATTATGCAAAAGGTAAGGTGCGCAAGCTCGATCATTATTTGCCAAAGCTCGTTATACATAGACAGCGGGGATTTGAAAAAATGTGGTAAATAAGAAAGTGCGAACAACCGGCCGAGTAAAATGTTGGATGGGCTGTAAGGTGGGTGGGTGGAGCGTGATGAGTGGTGCCGGATGGCGGTTAGGGCGGGTGAAGGGGGATGGTAACAAGTAAAGGGATGCGCAGCCCCGTAAAAATCGGTAAAGCTTACATCCCCGATGGAATATGTGTGTATATGTGAGCAACACGTTGGGATGTATACGAGCTAGAATAAATTTTGCATGACGGATGTAGATTTTCACTCGATGTAAGCACCGCTGCTCTTATAGGCATCAACGTACTATTCTAAATGCAAAAATACACGCGTTCCTGTTGTAATTTCTTTCTAAACAATGATAATGTACCAAGGAAAAATTG
>NW_011948416.1:4353338-4376249 GCF_000503995.2 Ceratosolen solmsi marchali | reverse complement strand
TTTGTTTTTGTTTTTTTTTTTTTTTTTTTTTATTATTATTATTTTTTTTTTTTTTTTTTTTTTTTTTTGTCAATACTCATTAACGGAGTGATACTCGTTTTTAAATAATGAGTATGTGAAATATGGCATTTTCAAACGACTGAGTGGTAAGTGATAAATTACGCCGTTTTTTTATTTCTACCAAATACGTGTATTTTTTTTTTAATTGATAGCATTCGTTGAACTTACAGTGCCAAATGTCTATTTAACATGTTTTGCAATTGACATATTCTCAACCGACTGGATTCGTGTATCATTGTATATTCATTCATTGGTAAACAAACCTTCGTACTTATAACGGGGAATCGAGGATTAACAGGAGGGTAATATTGAAATTTAGGGAAATTGCTTGAAAATTATGGTGATTTCGAATTGTAAGATCCACTCGACCCATTGAATTCAGCAATCCGTCGATTTCAGCCGAAAATTTCCCGCGTACCGGGCAAAAGGGCCTCCCCCCGTCGCCCTTCTCGGCCCGTTAATCGAGGATAATAGCAGCTTCTCGGTGCCCGAGGGAGCCGAATGGTGCGGCCGCTATTATGGCCGAGCGATCTTGATATCCCCACCCCCTCGACTGGGGGCCACGTTTTACGAGCTGCCCACATCGAGCGCGGCTACGCGGTTGGCGTACGGCCGACGAATGCGCGGGCCCGTGATTCCCGGTCCCGCGATACTCTCGTCCGCCATTCGCTCTTAACGAGGATGAACCCGGTGCGGTGTTCTCCCGGTCCCGCTACCCAGGAGTCGAGCTACCACGCGAGAGAATAACGACGAGGGTGACGTGGATCGGATCGAGGTGTCCTCGAAGTTTTAAGGTTCCATTGATCATTGATTGGTCCTTTCGTCTTACAGAATATTGAGTCACTTTCATTGATTGTTTCATTGAAAGACATTTCACAATCCTCATCACACTGTCGACTGTCGATTGTCATTGACGTGGAGGCAGTTTAGCTCTTGATCGCTCGCTACTCCTTGCAAATAATTGCTAATTAGGCGCCATGAAATATTCCTTAACAACAGTCGACGTCATCAGTCTTGGTGAATTGAGTCCACTGGGAAGCTGACGTACATGATACACGAAGTAAACATCAAGTAGAGTGATATATATATATATATTTGGCAGCTTACGTGTTTTACATAATTGATACGTTATCATCACCTGTATTAATAATTAATGTCAGAAATTATCGGATGCGACCGAAGCGACATATGTCGTTGGGGTTGAAATAGTTCAAATATTGGCAGGAAGCAAGGATTAAGGAGAATAAAATGCCTGGTCTCGTCTTAAATATTAGCTACTTGAGTGACTGTCGGCACAACGGTGTCATCCAGCAAGTGCGTTAAATTGCTAAAGGAGCGATATTAGTAGTCCGTTAAGGACGAAATATGGATGATTCAAATAGCCCCAGTTCAATATTCGAATTAATCCGAGCATAAATCGTGAACGAGAGTTCGGCGATTATCGAACCTAACTACTACGGCGTGGTCGAAGGCTATTTCCCTCCCGAGGTTACGACGCCCACCTCGAGCCCGCGACTTCCGCTCATAAAGTCCGTAGCCAACCCCACGCGAGATCCGCCCGTTTCATCCTCGAGAATTGGCAGGCGCGTCGATTACGGAAAAGCTCCCACGAAGCACCCCGGCGTCGCGAACACTTTATCGGGAGCGCAGGATCGGTGCAATTTGCGCGTTATCGGCCCTCGTTATCAGCCGGAAGGGAGCCCCGGCGTATCTCAATCTCCGCGGGTGCGCGCGCATCGATAATTATTGCTCGTAAAAGGCAGCGACGTGTGCCGCGACGCTCGGCTGCCCAGCTCTCCGGCCCTTTTCAATTTCGTCGTCCTCTCTCTTCGCATTTCAATTACTTTCCTACACCTTCCGCCTGCGCTGCTATTTTTTTGTCTGTTTGTTTGTTTTTTTGCTTTACTTTTTTTTTTTTTTTTTTTTTGTCCTTTGTTTCGTTCTTTGTCGCGCAGCGCCGATGTGCCGCCGTCGTTGGGGCGCGTGAAAGGTGGCGCCGTTTCCAGGAATACGAGAACTGCGAAAGTAGGCGGGACTGGGGGGATAGTCTCGATGTCAATGCGGTAAACATTATTCCTGTCTCTTGGGTCGGGTCGCTAATCCGTTATCGGATTGATTTGAGATACGTTGTTTGTTGTGGAAAGTAAGTGACTGGCGACGTGCGTCAGTCGTTTGGATAAATAATAATTCGTCGAATAATGTGTATTACAGACGAATGTCGTAATGTTGTCGATTGTGATTCGGGCCGTGTCGAAGTAGCAGTGGGATTGCCTTGAAAGTATCTGGCGATAAATTTAATTATTCGTTGAATTTGCTTGGCGCCCGTTTTTACTGTGTAAGAAATTTTCATTAAAAATCGCACTAATGCGAAAGCCGATATGTGTCGGATAGGTTTTTGTGATCATTGCGATTTATCTCTTGGCGCCATAGTAGTCGATATTTTTATTTCGTGTTAATTAGAAATTAAATATCAATCAATGTACCGAGAGGAAAAATTAAGAAGGAACGTTATTTAATATTGGAAAAGTCGTTGATTTGCTTTATTGCATTTATTTTCGTCAATAAAATTTATAATGGATAATTTTCCTTTGAGTAATACATTATTTGTATCGTGTCATTGCCAGGTTGGCAATTACGTTGAAACTGAACTAAATTCTATGTTTGGCTTAATATTCAAGTTATACCGGCTCACGACTAATTACTTATACAGTTAAGAAGAACTTTTTATGCTCATTGCTTGATGTTATCGATTATTAGATAATCGTCATCCCTCGAATCGCCCATCTTTGCTCATATTTGTGACTCAAGCAAATAAAATTATAAGCATATCCCAAAGTAATTGGATTTTAGGCAACAATTTACAGGAGTAAATATGCCTATAAATATGCTTGTAAATAAGTGAAAGTAGAGTAGCGCAGTAAAAAAATTGTGCTTCGTTTATGTTCTTCGAAACTATTTAATTTATTTAGACACACTTAAAATTATGTCAAAGTAATAAAAGCGAATTCTGATTACTTTTAACACACATGATTAATGAAAAAATGAAAACAACGTGACTCATAAAAAAATCTAATTTTTTTAAAGAACGAAAAACTCATAAATGTTCTTTAAATGTCGATGATAAATGCGCGCGATACTCATGGAAAAAACATAATTAAAAATATTTAATAAAACTTAGTAATTTAATGCGTTAGGGAATGGATGAACGCATGTCGAGCGATTCGCATAAAAATATTTCGTTGTGATTATTAAGGCGATCGTGGCCGTTATTCAATACTTCCAACACTCTTTAACATAATCGTAAATTTATAACAACAACACTATTTGATTAATTATCTGGTGGCGCACCATGTTGCCATCGACACTTTTCAATGTTAATAATGACCTTTAACAAGTCAAAAGCTTATAAAATTGCGCGAGCATCGTTTCATCGTATTAACTCCGTGTGTGTACGTGCGTGCGCGCGCGCGCGCTTGTAGGCACATCTGGATATGGATTTCCAAAATAGGCTTATTGGCGCATCATTTAACAAAGGAAAGAGGCGGCCTACGTTTTCAAGGAAATAAGGAAACGGGCTTCAACAATTTTCCATTTTCGCTCGTCGGAACGA
Organism: Ceratosolen solmsi marchali; assembly: GCF_000503995.2. NCBI lineage: Eukaryota > Metazoa > Arthropoda > Insecta > Hymenoptera > Agaonidae > Ceratosolen > Ceratosolen solmsi. Next base: position 4,372,579 of record NW_011948416.1, on the reverse strand, counting down.
GAAAACCTTCACGAAATCTCCGCGCGAGAATTTCCATTTCCGGAGGCGCATTAAGCATAATAGAAAGAAAGCGCGTGCGAGCAGCCATCGAGTTATCAAAAACAATTTTCAAGCAGAGCAAAAGAAACTCTCGAGCGGCAATAATTCCTCCTACTTTTTAATTTTTTTCTCATTTATTTGTTGTTGTTGTTGTTGTTGTTGTTTGTTTTTTCTTTTCCGTTTTCTTTGTTTTGTGTGTGTTTTGTTATTGTTTTTGTTTTAAGCGCCCGCTTTATTGAGTCGGAGCGCGCCTTATTAGACGTGTACGTGTATAATTCTTGACTCCTTCCTTCTCACGTACGCCTTTACCTCAAAAATATCAATTCGACGGCCGCTGCCGCCACACTCACTACTTTGCATATTTACGATTGCGAGTCTTATCGCGCGCGCGCTTTTTCTCCTCTTGTTGCCGTTGGCGGGGCGGAAGAGAAAAAAGGAAGGAACGCGAAATAACGAATAATAAGCGTGAGCAGCCTGCACCACTGCTAATATCATCGTGTAAAGAGGGGGAGGAGGTTAAGTCAGAGAGAGAGAGAGAGAGAGTGAGTGAGGGAGCAAGTGCGAGAGCGAGCTAGATGGGCAGGGGGAGGAGGGGGCTTTTGTTTAACGGCTCGAGCACGTAGTCAAGCGATTCGAGTTGTGTATAGGCAAGAGCGCAAGTGTTATCTGCTTCTCCTTCTCTTTCTCTTTCTTTTCAATTTTCTCCGGGATGCATATTACACTGCTTTTTTCTTCCTTATTTTATTTTTTCTCTTTTCCATTCTTTTCATTTCTTTCTCTCTCTCTCTCTCTCTCTCTCTCTCTCTCTCTCTCTCTCTCTCTCTTCCCTTTCTCGTTTCACTTCGTTCAAGTAGAGAGCCTTTAACGCTCGTTGCATGCGTTGCGAGTATTTTCGAATTCTCTTTCTTTGCCTGAGCTGCTGCCCGTGTTGATCTTAACTCGGCTTAGAGAAGTGATTAATAATGCGCGGCACGATTCCTACGCCCGACTTTATATTCGACGTAATAAAGACTAATGTCCGTTCTATATTTAAATGGCAATTATATACGCGTAGCGTGGAATGCGATAAAGACGCAACCATATTCACCGCCTCGCTATTCGCAAGTCTTCGCCCATCGGCGTAGGATGTGCACTTTATAGAGGCAATTTGAATGAGACTCGCGACGATCGTCCCACTGGAGCGTGAAGTTTCGCGTTCGGGGCCGACGAATCGATGCTTCTTGAGAATGCTTCTTGAAATGGCAGGGGACGAATATCGCGCTTCCCGAGCGGATTCCACATTTAATGGTAGTTTGCAAATCAAATGGCCGCTATCAAAGCCACTCGTGCGCTCATGGATAATGCCGGTCGACGCAATTACGGGAAGGTGGAAGATTGGCGTGGAAGGCGGGGCTACGGACGAAGCGAATGCCGCCTCGCTCTCTCGTGCCTCCAGTGAATTGCGAAGCGTTCCGTAGGGAAGAGCCTGCCGAGCCGTAGGGTCCGTAAATGGATTTTTCATATTTCGCCCCGGTGACCTGACTGACCCCTAACCCCTCGGCATCGTCGCTCCGTATTAGCATAGTGGCCGTAAGTCCGAAATCCGGAACGAAATACCACGAAAGATCCTCTGGAAAAACTTTGGAAAAAATCTGGAAAAATAATGGTCAGGCGAATGGTGATGGCTAAACGTAGACCGTGGAGAGGGGATGGGAAGGAATATGAGCAGGATAACAAAACCCACGCTACCATGAGCGAAACTACAGGGCTTTGGAACAAGGGCGATCACTACTAATTACTTCGCACTCTGATCCATTCTTCTCGCCGCGATAATTATTATTATTATTATTATTATTATTAGTGTGATATATATATATATATATATATATATATATATATGCATGCTGGCGCCGGGCGTTTAAAATGCATTAGGCGAGCCATGATTGAGCGAATATGCGCTCAAAGAGGACGTACGCGTTCGGTTCGGGCCTTCGTTTATTCGTTTGTTTGTTTGTTTGTTTGTTTGTTTGTTTGTTTGTTTGTTTGTTTGTTTGTTTGTTGTCTGTATGCGTGTTTGCGTGTTTGTGTATGTCGTGCTCATGCGAGCGGTTAATTTAGCTTTCTCGTTATTATTTTGAAAATGCAACGTTTGAAGCGGCCCTGTCCGATCGTCGAAATGTTGAAATTGCAGGTTACGCGAGATATTTTGTATAAGCTTAGAGTACTTTAAAGATTAGGTAAAAAAAAAAAAAAAAAAAAAAAAAAAAAAACAAAAACAAAAACAAAAAATGAAAAAAGAAAAAAAACAGAAATTAAACTCTCTGCGTACCAACAAATTGTCTACTGCCGTTAATAATCTAATGGCGAATTACATAAGATATCCAACGCAGCCTCATATTAAACTCGAGTACGTATATAGAATTTACGAGGATATAAAAGTGTCCGGTGCCTATGTAGTACAGCCACGATTTCTCGAAAATCACATAAAATAAGTTCTGCCCCGAGTGTCTATAACGGCCGAGTAAAAAAACGAAGAAAAAAAAAACAACAAAGAAACAAGAAAGAAGGAAAGAAAAATCCAAAGACAACGATTTCATTCGGCACATGTGTTAACGCCCTTTAATTGACGATTCCAAGCCTAAATTACAATCGTTCCTCGCATCGCATTAAATCCTCCACCTCTCGCATTAAATAAGACATACGGCAATGCTCGTAGAGTCCAATAAAAGTCAAGAGTCGATTCGCGGCTCTCGCTCTCTATAGAAACGAGCCGATCGTGGCCAACCGCCTCTCGATCGCTCGTCGAAAGGGGATCGAGCCAACGAGGCAGCCTGGGGTTTATAGTATCGCGTGGGGCGGCGGAGGGGGGATGGCGGTGGCTGGGGCTGACTGGCGGTTGGATTACTTCAGCCGCTCGGTGGGTGTGACGACGGGGCGGCGGGAGGGTATGGCCAAGGCGAGTCCCCGGTGGTATCGCCATTATAAAAGCAATTAGACGCCTTCGGATTAGATACGGCGCATCGTACATAACAAATATGATAATGCGGGAGGAAAGGAGAGAGGGGCCCCGGGGCGATCGGTCGGGGCCCAGTCGCGTGCGCGCGCCAGCGCTTAAACGCTCTCATTAATAATCGGGCCTAACTAATCTGCCTGTCGCTACGAGCGCACGAATTTTCCCCGGACCGCTTGCCCTCTCTATCTCTCTTTCCACGAAGGTCCGCGTGCACCCGCGAACAACACCACGAGCCTCATTGTTCACATTGGCAACTCTCCCTCTCTCTGTTGCAGTTGTACGAGATCAATGATGATCCCAAGAGGAAGGAATTTCTCGATGATCTCTTCAGTTACATGCAGAAGAAAGGTAAGTGACACGTAATAATTCTTTTAATCCTTGATTATTATTTGGACGATTGTTCCGTATTCATTAGGCCATTATAATGAGACACCAGCTGAGCCCCGTATGCTTAATGCTCATTGGGGTAGGTAGTGGTGGCGGTGGTGGTCGTGGTGGTGGTGGTGGTGGTGGTGGTAGTGGTAGTGGTAGTGGTATCAATGGATGTAATGGGTGAGTGTTTGAGAGTGGAAATTGGGGTTGGTAGGTGGGGATGGGGGGAGGGTATTATCATGGGCGAAAGGGCGAACGAGAAGCGCATCGCTAACGGAATCACGCAGAGTTCGCTGATCCACGAGCGCAATTCCAGCCGAGACTCGAGGATAATAGTCGTACTTTCGGAATGGATAATATTTGACCTTGAATGGATGCTTCCTCGTACGATGTATTTTAAATACGTCTAAACACTCCTGTCCAGGGGGCATTCCGTAAACTGCCGGTCCTCGTGGTGTCTCGAGGGGCGGGTGGAGGAGAGGCGAGAACGGCGAGGTAACAACGCTCGCGGCTACGCCGAACCCTTTCTAAGCAAAATTGTTCCACTACGAAGAGGAGCCGAGTGGTGTTACCGCGTAGGAGATGATTGCCTCCGTGCCAGGAGGCGGAGTGCTCCAGTAGCCGACACTTTCATCGTCCGAGCGCAACCGCCTCACCTTCGTCATCGATAGTGCTTAGCCAAAATAGTAGTGGCATCTCACGGGGGCTCGTTCCTCCTCTTGGTTATTGGGAAATTTGAAAATTTTGCATCTGCGATTTAATGCAATTTATCGAGAACATTAGCGGCATTAGGGCTGGCGCGAGCGGGAAAGAGACCGAGAAGCCTCGTTTCCAAGACCAAGCCAACGGGTTTCCCATTTGAATGAGAATGGAAAAAGTAAGGGAGACTCGAGGGGAGGCGAGCACATGCCTTATCACACCTGCGCGATCCGTTTCCTTCGATTCGCGACGGCCGCCGCCATTCGCAATACGTCACGTGCGGCCGCTCAACGTGAATTACAAGAAATACGTTTCAGCGGCGATACGCGGTTTTTAATTCCTGCTTCAATTACCTCGACACGTCTCGAGGCATTAACTCGGCCCCCGGTGGGATGGAATTAACATAGCGGCGATGCCGGCGGAAATAAGACCGCGTTAACGCTGCATCCTTTGTCCTCGTCCGGGGCCGTATCGGCTTTTCTCACGCGGCTCGGCGGCAGCTCGCGATGCGGGCCGTACGGAAGCGCAGGTGCTATCGATGTCCGTGGATTAGGCGAGGACGTTGCCAAGCGAGAACACCTCCATATGTTCAATAAGGTCCTTGGGTACGATAGGACGTGTCCATGCCACCTCGGCCGTTATCGCATTCCGCTTCCCAAGTACCTTTTAATTATCCATTCGACGTTGTTTGGTCGAGAGGTACTTTTTACCGCTGTGCCTCGGTCGATGCGATCCCAGATGGACGATCGTTGGACGATCGTTGGACGATAAGCGCAGGACGTCTTTGAGAATAATGATTCGGAGATTTGACGTAAGGCGGCGACGTCGTTGTCACTACGCATCCAAATGCCAACGTCTCGCTCCCGTTGCGGATTAAACGAGCGCGCGTTGCAGTGCGCAATCGTTGCAAAAAGTACGCTGCTAGTTACGTGGGAACGACGAGGCGAAGCGGCCCGAGGACATTGACGTTGTGCAGGACAAAGAAACGAGAGAGAGAGCCTCTCGGGCCAATCGCATTCTTAATTCCCATGGTGTACCATAACAGTAGCGAGCGGCCCTGGAAGAATATTTGATATTTGCCAAGGAGGGGAATGTAAGAAGCCGGTGCTGGACTGTATGAAAATTTCAATAAAACGGGGAAAAGCAGAGGTGACCGATAGCGTTTATCACATAAACTCTAAGCAGCATTGAACTCTAAAAAGCATTGAAAGGCTCGTAAATAGCCGGAATTTTCTCGCTGTTAGATGATGCGCGCGAAATTTCGTAGGAATATCGTTCGGTCGGTTAGCGCTTAAAGTCTCCGTCATAGTTTGCCGCCGTAGCTGAATAATGAAGGGGCTGATGCAATTAGTGCGTAAGAAAATTGAAAATTCAGTTGTGCCTTATTGGATTAGTCGAATATTATTGTCGTCGGTCTGAGTTTGCGCGTTTCCCGAGGTGGCTAATATGCGAGAGTTTTGGCGATTTTGCGTGAATTTCATTCAGGGCGATTCAATTAATCAGGCGATTATATTAATATTTTGCTGACGATGATTAGTATTCACCGAGGCAATAGAGACTGCAAAAATGTCCTTTGAATCGGCTAAGAATCATGTAGAAAATTTGGTGGATGTAGGATTTGGTATTATTGTAAGACTAAATGTCGTTATTGTTTGTTTGGTTATGGAAATGTAGACGAGTATGGTTGAGTTCGTTTTATAAATTGCGTGATCCGAAGAGGTTAAGAATTTGGCAAAGATTTCTTTGAATCAATGTACTAATGCCAATTTAATATAATGCTAATCTAAATTTTAAGTTTGAAATATTAAAGACCAACGATTAAGTGGTTAGCCGTTTTATATTGTAATTAATTGAAAAACGCTGGTGGCGAACGAGACGAGCGAGCCAATAGTGTCTATAATAATAATACCTCGGCTTCCAAGAAAATCTTACCTCGAAGTCTATTGGTTTATAATCAAATCAAATAATTGCTCAACTAAAAAAACGCAATTAGAATCGAGAGCGAGATTCCGTCAAATATTATCGTATATATGAAAGCCCTCGAGAGAGTATTTCTCGATTTCTTGGGCATTGCGGCTCGACTTCAAAAATCCATAAAATCCGGTTCCTTCGACATTTCAAGCAAAGATAAATAAAGGCCATCGAGGCTTCTCTCTCTCTCTCTCTCTCTCTCTCTCTCTCTCTCTCTCTCTCTTCGTTTTGAAACAGCGGCGCTAAGTAAACGAATGATTCGTCAAGTTTTTGACGTTTCTTTATAAATACATGAGTGTTCGATGTGGGGAGAATTGGTGGCAGAGAGAGAGAGAGAGAGAGAGAGAGAGAGAGAGAGAGAGAGAGAGAGGGAGAGAGAGTGAGACTGGGAATACGATGGTTAAGTAGGGGACAGGGAGGGGGCGGGGGATAAATAGGATTGAGTGAAGCAGAGGCAATTGGTAGGTGAAAAGTAAGTTAACATATATAACTTACGTAATGGGAATTGCGTCGAAAAAATAATCGCCTAATGATAATTTATTATAAAGTTGGCTTGTTAAGAGCGACTTGACTCGAATACTATTTGGATTATATTCGCATTAATTACATTCTAAATGCTCAGGAAATATTAAACCAAGGATAAATAACGGCTTTGATCATTATTTAGTTAAGAAAGCAGAGTAGTAGTGCACGTCTCACTACATCTATCGCCGCAAACGAGCATTGTATCGTATATTTGCGATTATACGGGCTCGTGACTAATAAACTTCGTCTCTCGCGGTTTATTCGAGCGACTAGCAAATTTTGCTACTTTTGGGGACAAGCGATACGATATGCGTACGAGAGAACGTTAGATTACAATAAGGACGGCTCATTATCGTCGGGGCGGGGGGGGGGGGGGTAGGGAAACATTGTTGCGGTCCGGAGCAATTATTCAGAGGGACCGATTCGTAAACACGGAGACGACAACGGCGCGACTTTCACAGGCCGTTAAGTCCGTAAAAAGTGCATGGGGAGTGTGGGGTAGGCGTGAGGAGGAGGAGGAGAGAAACATAATCCGCGATCCAATTTCCTCTAATTATTGCTGCGGTCGCGCATGCTACGACACGTTACAATAATAGCAACCCGTGAAACATTGGCGCGAGATACTAGAATACGTTGGAATAAAGACAGAGAGAGAGAGAGAGAGAGAGAGATCGCATCTTCAAGCGGTTGATTGATGGAGGAGTCACCATGTTTATAATTAGAGGCCCCGTGCGCTTTGGTTTCCGGTCCCGGCGCCGCCTCGGAATCCGAAAGCGAAAGCTCAACGGCGCACGCGCGCGTATCCCACTTTTCCAAGTCGAACCTCGTCAAATTAACTTGACTTGACTCCGATATGCCCGAGTATTTATAGATGTATGGACGTGACTTAATTGCAATTCATTATGCTCGCACGAACTCTTTACGCGACGTCACTTTAACGCGAGCACCGCTTGCAATTACAGGGGCTTATGATCGTTTCATTCTACATTTGTTTGTTGCAGCCTGACAAAGGAAATCCAAGATCCAAATGAAAATATCGTCGAATAAAGTGTTGGCCTTCGGCTTGCCGACTGAAATTATTATAATTTAGCTATTGGCTGTCGAAAGCCATCCTTTCAAATTTACTTGCAAACATTATTTTCAATCTCGCGACGTTTGACATCATCTTTACATGGCCGCAAGCGCGAAACGAAGCGTAGATACAAGTTGAGCAACCACTCCATCTTATTGTTGATCATACGATTACAATTATTTCATCAATTTATGAAGTGATAAAACATTTTTATGGCTTATCGGCAAGCCTATACACGTACTTTTTACGACTATTTGCCAAAAGTTGCGTGCACAAATTTTTAGGAAATCGTACGATTATTTTAATCGCATAATGATTACAATTAGATGAAGCAAAGTTTCCCACAATAGACTATAAAAGTGGCTCGATCTTCGCAAAATCTGAACCGCAATTATCAGATGCGGAAACTACACCCCGACCTTCTTCTTCTCTCATTCACAAATTATCCTTTTATATTTTTATATTAACAATGACGAGGAGTAATGCTCGAGTTGTCTGAATACTAATAGTTAGATCATAAACGAGTCGTACACACTTCCGTGTCGGCATCTCGGATCTTGCATCGTTTTGAAGAAAAGTCGCTGATTTCGTCAAAGATGCTAGCGCACGTCGCTGTATCATTGTATTCATTAGAATGGCAACGAAGGGCTCGATAACGAAGAAATTTACGAACTCGATTTTCGACCTTTTCGACAATTTAATCTAACTCGGGGAAAATGCGTGTAAATTACAGAGAAGTCAGGCGAACCCGTATTCTCTCTCTCTCTCTCTCTCTCTCTCTCTCTCGTACGGCCTCTCCCATTCTCTCGTTCTTGCGGTACGAATTACGATTTAATTACGCGATTGCATCCACGAGTATGCGACGGATACTATCAGTCGGCTGCTAAAAGAAGAAAAAAGAATAGAAAAGATAAAGTTCCGGCATCACTTCCGAGAAACTCCATCGATCTATCTCGATATCGCAAACGAATGGCCACGCGCATTGCATACTCTCATAAACGAACGCGCGTTCGCTCCTTCTCGGGCTCGGAGGAGGTGGAAAGAGGATGAGAGAGTGAGAGTGGGTAGGAGAGGGTGGAGGGTAATGGGATGATGGGGAAGGGGTGGGGTAGGGGAGGATGTATTTGGAGAAGGTCGAAAGAAGGCGCGAGAGAGAGAGAGAGAGAGAGAGAGAGAGAGAGAGAGAGAGCGAGGAAGAGCGAGAAAGGCGCTCAACATTTATTTATCGTTTATGCAGCTGCTAGCACCTCTAAACCATTTCGCGGTCTATCTCTCGCTCCCTCGGTTATAAATCTTAAGCCGTTTAATATGCAAATCTCTCTCGCGCACCTCTTCCCCCCGTTCTGTGTACCTTTTTCGCCTTTGCTCTTTTTCTCCGTAGCCCAGAGAGAGTGAGAGTGAGGAGCGAGCGAGCGAGCGAGCGAGCGAAAGTAGAGACGGAGGTCGAAGGGACCACAGACGGATCGATGGATAATTTGATTATGTCATTAGCTATAATATGTATTGCCAACGCCGTAGGCGAATGTCCGTGAGTGTGGAATTAATAATCGTTGTTGACGGGGAGATGTGGACGAGCGTATTGCTCGCCTCTTCGCCATTACGGCGATACAACGCACTTCTCGTTACATCAGTTTTTTATACACGCGCACAGGCGCACGAACACGTAGAGGAACAAAGCGCTCGTGCAAATAAAAAGTTTACTCTCGCCAAATTTCTGAAGGCGCGAGTCTGTTAAAATACCGATGGGTATTCGATGCGGCGAAGGATTAGCTTTCCTTTCGCCCCAATCGCAAATAATTTTCCATTATTAATTATAGGTAATTAATCTTCTGTATATAGAGAGGGTTGTAAAATTGTTGTTGCTACGATTAGTAAGCTGGATTGTGCGCGAGGGTGCTTAATGAGATCGAGAGGGAGCGAGAACGCGTTGCCGAGCAATGCTGGTAGGAGGAGAGCGGTAGGAAGATGAAGAGGAGAGTATCGATTTGAACTTATTTGAATCAATGATTGCGATAGGACGATTTATTTTATCGGGATAAGCGCGCGATCTCGCTGCTGAGCGCGCTGATGAAATTCAATATCCGACTTGTCCTGCATCCATATTTTACGATTTATCATAAAATAATAATGACGCGCGCATAAAATCCGAGCCAGTGAGACTTTTCGCGCGCAGCGCTGAAAACACTCGAGCGATCGAGCAGCCATCGAGCGCGCACAAAAGAAAAGCACAGAGGCTCCGTGCCACTTTTATTCTAAAAACGCCTCGTTCACTTTCGCCCCGACGTTGCATCACACCGTTGGGAAACTCGCCGCGCCGAGACATTCCACGGCGATTCGCGCTCTTATCGCGCGAGGCAAAACTTGTCGCGAGCAAGGCCTAGCGGCTGCACGTGCCGTCTGCGTATACAACGCGACTTGTCGAAGCCGACCTTACGTGCAATTATCGGCGAGTGAGGGATCGTGGGGGAGGGGCGTCAGCCCGAGCTACTATTAACCCCCCACCCCCCCACCGTTTTCCCTCCACATCCCCCTCCTCCTCATCCCCACCATAGCGCGTCCCACAGGGCGTTAGGCCCAATTTCGACCACTCGTGGCTACTCTTATCTCCGACAATTTCTAACCCGGCTTTCTCCCCGTGAGCCCAGATACGCGCCGAGATATTCTGGGAACGTGGGAAGGGGCGGTTGCTGCCAATCGTTTTCGCGAAATTTACCTTTTCAGCCAGCCGCCCGTTTGACTTACTAGGCCACACGAGCTCAATTTGCGCGGAAGTGCCGATCGATCGTCCCCGTTCCACCTTCCGCTAATGCTCGAGGGAGCGCCGACCAGCCGTGATTATAATAATCCGTCTTATTAGGAGTCGCGCGCGCCCACCCTCGACCCCAAAAGCTCCTCAAAACTCGAGAAGCCTGATGTTTTAGGGTGATGTGATGGGGCGGGATGGAACGAGGAGATGAAGTAGTGGTGATGACGTGGAAGAGGGGGATGGATGGATGGATGGATGGATGGATGGATGGATGGATGGATGGATGGATGGATGGATGGATGGATGGATGGATGGATGGATGGATGGATGGATGGTTGGATGATTGTGAAGCGAAGGCGGGGGTAACGGCTGGTAAGCGAAAATAAAATGTAAAACGGGAATCGCGATAGGCGTTACGCGCCCAGCCCGGCGAAATTAATTCCCCGCCGCGTTAGAACAAAGGCGCGCGCCCGTCCAGCTAAAATCAACTGGGTAACGGAGCTGAATTTCTTGCACCGGCGTTATTCAGTATTTTGCGCCGTAGGCACGTACGCGCTCGCTCTTATTGAGTCCCGACTTTGTTCGCGCGTAATGCAACGCCGCGCCGAATTAACTTGTCAGCCGAGTAGGCCACGTAATGAACCTCCCGTGGTTAAAGCGGAATTTTCGCCGGCCATTCGGCGCGCCCACCGCAGCTAATTAAAAAGCTTTGAATTCGAAGGAGCTTTTCGCAAAAGGGTGCGCGGGGCGCTTTGGTGGCAATTTGAACGAATTTAAGGTGCGCGGGCGCTTTAACCGCGCGCGTGTTGACTTTGCTCGGCGTGTGCTTATGTCGTGACGCGTAACGCGGCATTGAATTAACTTGTCAGGCGCGCGAGTGGCGTAATGAATTTCGCGAAGCAATGCCCACCGCTTTATATCTCGCTTTCGGCCCTTGACGGGCTCTCACTCCTCTTCCCGCGCTACCGTTTTACCATCCGCCACTTTTGTTCATCTCGACGTAATCGCGCCTAATGGACCTAAACCGCGGGAGTAAAATTGATGAGCGAAATTTGCGGTGCGTTTGGGCTTTTGCCGTTTTCATTGGTCCGCTGCTGCGCGGTGTTAGCGTATCGTCGGATAACAACAAATTTCAAAGAATGCGTTGCCAGCGCACGGAAGGCCCCGCTCTCGATTTTAACGATTTTGCGCATTTTTTTTTATAATTTCCAATTAATCGTTACGTGCACGAGTGCGTACGGGCTCCGCGCGCTCACTTATACCATACGCGCGTACTACACTCTAAAGGAATTTTAATTAATCTTCTACATGTATTAATTTAGCAACTCTCTCTCTCTCTCTCTGTTCCCCCCACCCCCACGCCACTTCATAAATTATACGCATTAGTCAAAGTAAATTATGATTTGCAATATTATAGAGCCGACTTTCAGTATTAATATTTAAATTAATTCGCTCATTTAATACGTTACTATTGTTCTGTCGTTATTCAGCCAAAGGTTAATTTGATATAAGACAAAAGAAAAGATTTCAATGAAGCGCTGATGTTTCGACATGGGATATAAAATTTTTATGCATAATATTTGAGTTTAATTTACAAACGATCCTTAAGATATGTCATGTATTGCATGCAGCTCTAAGTATTTCTCAGGTACGTTTAACACAAACATGCACGCACACGAAAACAAAGAGAAAAAAAAAACAACAACAAAAAAAAAACACAAATACAATCACAAACGCAAGCGCATACCAATATTTCTTTTTCTTTCGTCATACGCTGTAATTTTCTTATAAAACACACCATAAATTGCCGAGTAATAAAATGCTCGTACACTGTATGAGCGCATCGGCCAAGCATTTGAGAATAAACAAACCCGCGGCGACCACGGCGACTAAAAGAAAAAAAAAAGTATTCCATTCCGAGTTCCAGTTAAATTGTTTTCTGTTTTATGCGGCGATAATTGCGGGTAATATCGAAACGTAATTAAATTCGGCATTGACGTAGCTAATCAATCCCGTGCATCGACACTCGTTGGCATTATTGATAGAGGAACGAAGTATTTGAAAGTTCGTCGACGCCTGATTCGATCGGCCATACTTTTCATTAGACTATAATGTAAAATGCCTACTTATTTGCCTTTCAACCATACGACAATGAAACAGTCGAATAAAAGATTTATTACATCGAAGGAATTGGAACAATTACCTACGATTTTTATATTTTCTTATATATATATTTATATACATATAACAACCAGACATTTAAAAACTGTATTTACTGGGTATAAAAACAGTTTTACTACTTTCAATGAAATATAACTTTATGTCTATTATAATTTTTATCTATAGTATTTCAATGCGTTTTTTATTGCAAAAGATGATTTTGAGATTTTCAATAAAGAGAAAGAGTATGAATAAAAATGCGGCCATTTGCAATTATATTGAGGAATAATAGGGTGTAGTTAAATAATTAAGTTTTCTAGAAATTTTCATTGCATAAATGCATTTACAGTCGTATTTGCTACTTGAGACTTATTTCCTCGGTAACGGCCGAGGTATGTTACATCGATAAACATTACGAATTCCGAAAGTACAATATTTAAATTAGCTAGCTTTCACTCGTACGCACTATACAATATATATATATATATATATATGTGTGTGTGTGTGTGTGTGTGTGTGTGTGTGTGTGTGTGTGTGTGTGTTTCAGATCTCCAAATAATTAATATCAATACGAACAAATATAATATCCTCATTCAATCGCTTTTTATCATCGACGTAGTCATCATCATCGTCATTCTCATCGTCATCCCCATCGTTATCGCATTGTCATGAATACGATGCTTAATTGTTGTTGCCTTAATTATTGATCCTTAATTATTGTTGAATTAATAAATTCGTCTCTTACCTCTTAACCCCTGCTTATGTCAGCCTACTGGTACTCAAATAATTTACTTATTTGTGCTTTTTGTTAACAATTTTTTGTCAACAAATAATTGGCAAACGTTTGGCCAAATCTATGTTAGTCCGTGACGAATGCGCAGCGGCTTTCATAATATTATTATTGCGTGCAAAGTGAAGCGGAAAAATGACATGGCAGACATTGTTCAGCCGGCAATAGTAGGTGGCGTTCGCTATAAATCTCTCCTACTTTCCGCGGCTCGTTGACAAAGGACGGGGAGTAACAACGCGAGCAGAAGAAGACGCTCGTCCGAGTACGTTAAAACGCGGTCTCGGCATTTTCGAAAATTGCCGGCCAAATCGCGTAAAGTTGGTCCAACTGATGGTTGGCGGGGCGGAAGTTGGGAGGGGGGGGGGAGAGAAACGGGCAACGGGCAACGTCTATAAATACGGGGTGGCATTGGGACTGGGGAGACGTAATTCCACGGTCCATCCTCTAGGAATACACTTAGCGGGTGTATCGCGGCGGTGGTCCCATCAACCGGCGCATTAAATCTTCCTCGGGACGCGCGCGCGATTAATTAGACCGGGTCTCATGGGGTTTTTGGCCCCGTACGAATCAGCCAGCCGATCGAAATCCGGTTGCGTGCGCCATTTATTTTTGATTCGGCGCGAGTCGTCGTGGCACTATATATACCCTCGCGCTCTTACGTAAGGATGGCGACGTTCGCTCGAGCGATTATCGATCCGCTTCGGTTCTCGGCCAGGGATATCGTTTTATTAATAGGCCATTCGCGCCTCGACGAATTTCGGACATCGTGTACGCGAGTGAGCGTTGCGCTACCGAGATTTCGTCGTCCCGTCCCTTTTTCCCGGGGACATGCCAGGACAGCTATTAAGAGGCGCCGCCGTAGCTTGAAAATCTTTCGACTCGTTTGCATGAAAGACTGCGGAATGGAGAAGAAAAGAGTGAGAGTGAGAATGAGAGAGAGAGAGAGAGAGAGAGAGAGAGAGAGATGGAGAAGCATCATCGGACTGGGTTAACTAAGAATACGGACTTTCGATGCCTGGCGCGACGGGTGGGTTGTTGGGGGAGAGTGAAGGAGGTAGGCGGAGGAGGGCATCGATAACTCCGGAGCTTGTTAATCCGGCGCTCGCGGCCGCTAGACAAAACACGAGCTAAATTTTCGTCCCGAGTCGATTAATCAGACCAGCATTTACGAATCGAAGCTCGGGAATGAGATGGCACGTCGGGCTTCACCGGGAGGAAAGCCGTAAAATCGCGATCGCAATCCTTACGGACCTCTCCGTATAATCCCCGCACCGTTAACCCGGCGGCGGCATCCATGAACCGGCGGGGGCGGGCGGAGAGGTCCGCCGAAATTCGCTTTCTCTCTCTCTCTCTCTCTCTCTCTCTCTCTCTCTCTCTCTATTTCTCTCGCTGCTTCTGAGAAGTCTTGCGCGGCCGAAGCGGGGGCCGAGGCGTTTTACGATCCGTTCGTCATTGAACTCTCGACAGAGAGAAGATTCGATGACCGCATGGATACTGCGCTTTTTTTCCTCTCCCGGGATCTTTTCTTCGTTGTTCCTGGCCAGACTTGTGAAAAGACGCTCGTTCTTCTTCATCTTCTTTTTCTTCTTCTTCTTCTTCTTCTTCCTCCTCTTTTTTTTTTTTTTCTTCTACCCTACCACGCACGGAACACACACTATCTCTCTTTCCATCCCTGCCCGTGTCCCCTCGCCAAGCTCTTCCGGTCGATTGTTCTCGAATCGCAACGAGATCGTGGCGGAATTGGAAAACGTCGGCCGCAAGTCCTGTAGTCCCCGTGGCGGCTCTCCCTATGTAAAATTTAATAGTTTTGAATTTTCGGAATTATCGGCCTTTTTGTAACGTCCACCGCTCGCCACTTTTGTAATATAGAAGGCCGAGTTGCAATAATAAAATACGTTGGCACTGATCCTTGACGTTCTCATCTTCGCAAAACCGTTAATTCTTCCTTCTCATTTCAGCGAGTATTAAATTTATACGCCTCTTGCGAGCGATTGCCTCCTCGTAATACTTCCGTCGTGCAGTCGGTATATTTAAAGTTTCCCTCGCAAATCAAGGAGAAGTTAATTTGTAGTCGGATGAACAATAGCCAGGCAATAAGAGGGAATCAAATTGGCCGCTCACAATTTTCTCCAACTTACCGAGTAGCCGAATTTTTGTCCGCAAAATATAAATAAAAGATAAATAATCATCGTTCCAACGAGTAAGTCTTTTTCGGCGTCAAGGGCGGCCTCGCTATTCATAAAGCTATACCCCCCAAATAGCTCGTTACTCGTCGCGTTACTTGTGAAGAGCCGCCATGCCGCCGCTCCACATGCATCATTAATAAGCCAATTCGCATAATGTTCGCATAGTGTGACAATGGCGTCGTCAAAGCGTTCGCATATCCCGGTGTTATGTAGTGTTCTTGACGCCTGCCGGATTTCTCTCTCTCACTCTCTCTCTCTCTCTCTCTCTCTCTGTCTGTCTGTCTGTCTATCTCTCAGTCTCTCTCTCTCAGTCTCGTTAAGCTTCATTCGAATAATGCACACGCGCACTCGAGATTCATAAGGTCGCGTAAAAGTAAAAGCGGAGCGTCGAGTGAGACGTGAGCCGAACTTAGGTGTTACGAGGCACAACGCCGGTATCGTAAACCGCTGCTCGGCCGAATAAAAAGGAGAATCGGAGGTTGGCCTCGTTACCAAGTCGGTAAAAGTCTCGGGCGGTGCTGCTAATGCTGGATGGATTCGAAGAGGAAGGAATTTGCAAAAGGCGAATCGGCCCCCGGCGCGAATAAAATGGCCAGTTGGTGTGCGCGTTGGGAGGTTTCGGAAAAGCGACGGAGGCTACGTTAAGTGAAAATTGGCGATTATTTCGCCGTATCGAGGATACTCGGCTGTAATTACTCATTCGCTGGATTAAGGAAGATCGTTAGATTTGTTATGATGTAATTAATATATTTAACCTCAGAGCCTTCATTGTCGATTGACTTTTTTTTTTCCATTTTCGTCAATGCTTTCCTACATTGATTGGTAGGTACAGCGTTTTCATGCAATTGCGTTGCATTTAAGAAATACCGTTCGTACATTAGATATTAATGGATTAAAGAGTCGATGTTAATGTACGATTACGTTACCAAACAACGAGATAGATAGAGTGAGAGAGGGATAAAAAAAAAAAAAAAAAATACAACGATGATCCAATATTCGTGCAGTTGGTAAAATAAGTAACGATACAAGTGAAAAGCATTTGTGAAATACGCAAAATATACTTTTTTGTATTAATTTTTTTTTTCTTCTTTTATAATTTTTTTTTTATTCTTTTTATTCCTTCGACAAACTTTTACTTTAAACGTGGAATTGAATTTAATAGGAAATCGTTCAAAGTATTTCCTCGTCGTGAATGCAAAGTGTTACGGACACGCTCGTGGAGAAATTATTCGGTTATAAATCCGTAGGCAAGGAAATGCCGAGGCAATTTTCACTGAAAATTGCCTCGCAGTTATCGTAATTATTATAAAGAAGATAAAAGAAATGAAAGAAAAAGAGCGAGATTCGCATGAATAGATTTTTAGAGGCTCTTTCGGAATATTTCCCCTTTATAGCATTAACGCAAATTAATGCGAGGGACTCGTTCCGAGATGTCGTAAACACCCATAAGAGCGGGCGTAAAAATAAAAATAAGGCTCGGTTAGAGAAAGGGAAAAGCTGGGAATTCCATCGGCAGTCGCGTGCGCCTAATCCGGATCGTGCGAGCCGCAGATAGATCGCGACAGGGTCGGAATTCCTCGAAGGGGGATAAAAAAATTCAGGGGTGAATAACGCGCGGGTGATGGTTGTTGCAGCATAGACGGTAGCAGGATTTCGCTGGCGGGCATCGCACGGGGGGATTTCGCCTAATTTTGGACGATTAGGCTGCCGGCTCGAGATAACCGCGGTAGCAGCGATTCTTCCTACGGTCGGCTTTTATGCTTTGACGGGCCCCAGGTCGCGTCTACCTGGGCGCCCCGGAATTTGCGTGTTTCTATAATAGTCGTGCGCTCGTGAGACGTCTATAACGAAATCGCGCCGATAATTTCGCTTGAATTTCGTAAGACTAGACCCCCGGTGCCTTGCCTCATTAGATTTTCGAAGTTTAATTTTGTTGTTGTTTTTTTTTTTTTTTTTTTTTTTTTTTTTTTTTTTTTTGGTTTTTGGTTTTGGTTTTTGTTTTACTCGTTTTGTGGCTGCTGCTTCTGCTGCTGCTGTTGCTTATGCCGCTGCTGTTTATGCCGCTGCTGCTACTGCTGCTGCTTCTGCTGCTGTTATTGTTGTTGTTGTTGTTGTTGTTGTTGTTGTTGCTGCTGCCGTTACTGTTGCTTTAGTCGTTCTTATTGTTATCATCGCCGTTTTTTTCTTTCTACTTGTTTTGTGTGTCGTTTTATCGTTGCTTTACGTGCTTTTTATCGCATTTCTTTTTTAATTGAATGCCTCCTTGGCTTATTATGTAATGAGTTATAAAGCGAATGGGGAAGCTTATAGCGAGTAAAATTAGTGATTCTGGACTATCGTTATTTTAAGTGCACTGTACCGTTTAGTAAATTTTGTAAGCCCCTATTCGCGTGAAATTTAATTACACGACGACTTTTATACGATGCTTATAAAGTTGTAATAAAGCTACTTACCGGTTTATTCGATGTATTTTGTAGTTTATTCCTCCTCGTTTGGCATTGGCGCGCGGATTATAAATTTTCTTACAGAACCTGGCATCTCGCTAATTTTATAATGTTTGTACAGTCGTTATGCGGTTAATTGTATTCGAAAATACAACTTTAACCACGGATATACAAAATACACAGTTTGAAAACAACTCGGTCTTTGTAATCGAGTAAGAATCGCGTCTCGAATGGGCAGAATAAAATCGAGAGTTAATCAATGCTAGTTGATAGCCTCTCGGGTCTTCTCACTCTATCACCCCCACCCTCTACTCGTTGTTAATTCAACGATATAAAATATAAAAGCATCGTGGTGCGTTGCTGGGCGGTGGATGGGTGGTTAGGAAGGGTGTAGATGGGGGGGGGGCTGTGGAAAATCGTTGTCGGAACATTCTGCACGTGAAGATTCATCCCTTATCGGCTGTAATATCAGTTTCGCGATAACGGGACTTGCAAGAGCGACAGGAGAGCCGAGCGCGCATTCGAGGCACGTAGGATCACCTAGTGCATTTAGTTTAATGACGTTTGCAAATATCACAATGACGTCACTCTTCGGCACCGACGGACGAAAACTAAGCCAGACTCGTGTACTACGTCTAACGTAGGATCATCAGTTACGCTCGACCGACGTAATTGCCGAATTCTTGTGCTCGTGATATTGTACGCTCGACGTCCTTCTCCCTAGAATCGCGGACCTTCTGCGCGGCCTCTCTCTCTCTCTCTCTCTCTCTCTCTCTCTCTCTCTCTCTCGTCAAATCACCAGAGCGGGTTTGCCTGGCATGCGGTCTTTTTCGTCTTGGGGGCCCGTGCGACGAAGGTGTGTCATCATTAGCTACCACCGGGAAAGTCTTTCGAGCGTCGGCGCGCCGCAGTCGGTATTTTCCTCACGCGATAATGCACAGCCTCCACCCGCGCATAATAAATCGTGGCTCGCGAGGAGCGTAATTTATGCTCGCGATAATTCTGCTAGCGACGGATGATACAATTCCCGCGGAGCATTAATTAGGACGTTGAAAAGCGAAGAGGCGGCGTTTACGAGTCCATTAAATGATCGGACGGGTCGGGAATGTAATGTGAAAGGTGATTGTGATGATGGCGGGAGGGAGGGGTAGGCGTTGCACGCACGAGGCGAGTCGGGTGGGGGAGGGGGGATGGGGGGGGGATCGAAGGATCGCGCGAATCAAATGAATGGGATCGCGAGAAGGT
>NW_011948416.1:4347599-4353293 GCF_000503995.2 Ceratosolen solmsi marchali | reverse complement strand
GCCCCCTTCACCGCGTCGGAAGAGTGAATTACGAGCGACCGACGTCGACGCTATAAGTCCGGGCTAATTTGTTTATTAATAATTCACGGCGTACCGATCGCTCTGGGGGTTCGTGATATATATCCACTCGCACTCTAGCACTCTTCTCTTTGGCATATTTTCGGGATGGGCTCTCGCCCCCCCCCTCCCCCTCCCGCACACTAGATCACGCGCTCCCGATGAAGCAGCTCTTAAGTACGGTTTAATGGGAATAAATTAGGCGGTTAAATTAAGTGAGCGAAGTCTTATTACCGATGCTGGCCGTACGAAGCCCAAGGGATCTCACGAATATTTAAGGTTTTTATTGCGAACGACGAAGCATAAACTGTCGCTGAACTTTCATTTAACATTGTAACAAATGTAGAGAGAAAATTGGCGGATTTATTTTCTATGGGGTCAGCCAGGTATGACCCTATTATAATTGCTCTCATCAATTAATCCATTTCACGCGATCATTAATTAGATGGACGATGCCATAACAATCTCCTTGCGACATAAGTCCATTGGCTACGATTGTTATCATGTCACTAAGCTTAACGGTAGGTGAAAATAAATCTTCGTCTAAGTCGTCGATGATCATGAAAGTATATTTAAACAGAATATATCCGCAATTACGTAGTTTCCCTATGGCTTATAGAGGCAGAGCAGCGCTAATTTGATGAAACTACTAAGCCTTATAAAATTACAACAGCTCGCAGGATGATATAATAGGATGATATTAGTTGACGATTGTTGCTTAATCGAGCCATTACCACCTCTAGCATATTAAAGTCGCGATTCGTCGATTGTTAATTCAACAAGCAGAGAGGGCAAACGATTCAAATCACGAAGCTTCGACGGAGGCAGGAAAAGCTCTCGTGATCGACTCGCTTAAAGAAATCGCTTTTTCGACTCGGGTGAACCGCAGTGTCGCACGCGGCTCTGAATTCGCACGAGGTATACGCGGTCCGAGCACATCTCTCCTTACCTTACGCATAAAAGAAAACGAACGACTGCGTTTCCCCTCGGCCAATGAAATGCTCCATTACGACCCTCGAATTTGTCACCGTAGGCCTCTTTCCCATTCGTCTTTCTTGCTGTTGGCTCTATCATTCTCTCGGCGCCTCGCATGCCTCGAGAGAAGATCTATGTATTCGGAGTTCGCGATCGTTTGCCAGCAGTTACGTCGACTTCGGAAGGGCGAGAACGAAGATTAAGCGGATTCCGTTAGACCCGGCGCTTGGATTCTCCGAGTCCTCTCCCCTTACACCAGCCAACCCATTACACGGGCACTTCGTTCGACTCCCAACGCTTTTACCGTTGACAAATGCCACGGACTCTTCCATTACACTTGAACGACGAGCGTGCGTGTGAACTTGCAGGGCAACTATTGTTGCGCTGCTGTCAATTAAGGAGGAGCCAATGTTTACGTCACGCTCTCTTGGCTCGAAATACCACGAGGACGCGAGTGCATCCGGCTGCAGTGAGCCTAGACGGTGCGATGTACCTTTTTATCGCACGAGGCACAAGAGCCCCGAGCTTATTGCCGCAGGCAATACGGGCTACTTAAATATGGAGCTCTAATAGCGCAATGTTATTTGGGCGTAAAAGCAAAGTTGTATGAAAGAAAACTAAGCGAAAATATAATTGTTGACCATAAGCGTTGATAAGCAAAAAGAAAAAAGAAGAAGAAATAAAAACTAGGATGAAAATGTGAAATACAGGAATCACTTTATTAATTTCATGATATTATTTTTTTAATACTGAGAAGTGGAGGGAAAGTTTTTACGAATAATGAGAATAATAAGAGTAATAATGAAATGGAAGTATAGTAAGTAGTTTACTGTAAATAGTTTTCGAATGGTGGAAGAAAATTATTTTAATCCTCGATATAATTAGAGTGTAATTAGATGTTGAATCAATAAAATTTTGAATTTTTGAGTAAAGCATGATTTAGGTGCGCGTGGGTATTATAAAATTCTTATTTTCGCACTTAGATTTACATGCGTATTTGCATTCCTTGTAAATTTAGTTTAAGACTCCATATCGTTATCTTTTTTAAGACTAGACTGGTGTGACAGTAAATTTGACTTTCGCCCATGTGACAAAAAAGAAAGAAAAAAAAAAACCAAAAAAAAAGAAAAAGGGAACAAGAAAACATTTTTGGATATTACAAACTTATTTGAATAGGAAATTTATATATACTTTAATCGAGATTTTACAAATTATTTTCAATCCAATTAATGGCATATATATATATATATATATATATATATATATATATAGTTAAATTAATAGATTATAATATGGAATTATAATTGTAAAATTACGTTTTGTCTCAAATTATCTATGCGACTCGTCCCAACACGAATTGATGTATTAAAAATTTATGGTTTTCATGCAGTTAAACCGTTAATTATATAATTTTACGCTAAATATGCTTTAATATATCCTTGCTTAACAAATGTTTTACTGTCGCGTGCCTTTAAGCATCTATATGATATTCGAATTCTTTCGATCTTTATTGCATAACTATTATTTTCTCTACGAATTATTAATATCCGACAGCCAGCGATGAAATATTATAAATTTCTGTTATTTAACTTCATCGACATTTTAAAGAGTACTTTAGCTTTCATTTAGCCAATTTTCTTACACTCGAGCATGCATAAAATGAATTATCATTGTCGCAATATCGAAGATCGAACGTCATTCATGATTTTTCATTATAGATGAAATTTCAACTGGTATTAATTTATAAAATATATTCATTTAATAAGAATTATGATGATATGATCCGATTATAATTGGCCTTACAATTTCTATCGTTAATTGCATCAACCAATCGCTTGTTTTCCCTAACTAGTCGGTCCAAACCGTTAAAATTATTTTCCCATATTGATAAATTATCGATTAATTATTCATATATTGAAATTTAGGATATGAAATATCTTTTTGGTAATGTGTCCTACGTAAGCTCATCGACCCTATCACTTTAATTTATATTTAGCAAATATCTTATATAATCCATTCTTCTTAACACGAACTATAGATTCGCAATTGATGATACAGTTTTTGTAATATAATATACACTTTTTCAGAAATCATAAAAATAATTATGACTCGCCTGCATACGCAAATTACAAATCACTTGCAGAGAAATCGATATCTCCCACTCATACATCAAACTACTAGAAAAATTCCAATGTTTGAATAACAAGTGCGATCGAACTCCTATTCATAAGAATAATTTACGCCTATTTGGTGCATTGATGCCTATTATATTTTAAGCTTACATATTGATGTAAAAATAAATGCCGAGCATTCAAAGATGCTTTAAAGTATCTGGAAAATGAAAGTCTAGACAAGCGAAGGAATTAACGAGTAGGTTATGCAGTCGATAACTGGGGCGTAACCGTGGCTTTTGAAAATGTTCTGCGCTCCTAATGCAGTTCGGCATAAAATATCCTCGTCCATGAATTAATAATTACAATGCCTCGATGCATCGAGCAATCAATGATGCGATTATAAATCATTTATGTTGAAAAAATGGTAATAGTCAAGAGCGTATCTTCCGCCTCGTAATCTCTTCCTCCTGCTTCCCTCCTGCTTCCCTCCTGCTCTCCTCCTCCTCCTCCTCCTCCTCCTCCTACTCCTACTCCTTCCCGCCCCCTTCCGTTGAAATGGAACGAGAGAAGGGCAGCTTGCGTTGTAAACACACAAGCCTCGAGCCGACGCTCAACCAACTCACGAATGTTTGTTTTGCCACTGACCAGCGTCTAGCTTACGCCCGCGCAATATTCCTTTATCGCATCGTAAGGAAAACAAGCCGGCGGCCATCTAAGCCACGCTCGGTCGAATGCAAATGCGTCGGCACGACCTTAAGCACGGAGAATACAGAGGCGCAAAGCTCTCTCGAGTCAAAGAAAAAGCGTATGCCCGCGGCGTCAATCATCTCATTACAGGCTGCAATCGTAAAAAGGCGGCACTTCTCGGACACGTTGCGGGACGGAAAAAAGCTACGGAGCCGTTTCTCCTACGACGATTTACAGCTACATCGTGTCGGCCCACGTCATCAAAGAAAAGAGGATCTTTGAGGCTGCGAAAGCACGGCGCGCATTACGCTCCGCGGCCTTTTACATTTGCAATATAAAGCTCGGGCGGCGCGCGCTTTACGTCACATCAAAGCCTCGCCACATTGTTGGCAAGTACTTCGTGCCGAGTGTCTGCGAGCTTTTAGGACCAACCGCGCCTCATGTTGACTTTACTCTCAAGCCTCTCCAACCCCCCCCAACCCCCCCCCACCCCCCCCCCCCCACAAACCCCCCGCCCAACAACTCCCTACCACCAACCCCTTTCCCCTTCACTCTATGCACCGCACTGTATTCGTGCGCGGCTCTCCCGGCAGAACTTCCCACCCCACGTGTACCGTCTGGCAGTTTGCGAGCGGATTATTGAAAAGAGATGCGCGGTGGACTTTTTCGGCGCAATTACCGCGGCAGTTAAAGTTTTTCGCTCGTTAAATGCTCTTTGATAGATCGGCCCTCGCTACCGCCTGCGACTACACTAATTTTACATCTTAAGCTACATATCGGGCTATATTTACCATTTGCATTTTCGAATACATTGTAAATGCCCCCTTTACTTTTATAAAATAGGATTGTAATTGATTTTCGCCCGCACAATCGCCATTATCATAGACGACGTCTCTTAAACATCTATGACGGCCCGTCGCTTAATCGAGACTAAATGCCGGCTGCTTCATGTAAGTTTGGTATAAAATTTCTCGACGTTATAGCGTCGATTAACCGATTGTCGATTTTCACGATTCTCTCATCTAATTCTTGATTGTAAAATAAATTCAATTTTACATTGATAGGCGAACGATAAATGCAATTCGATAATAGAGGCCATTCTGCCCTTAATTTTCTAATCAAATGACATGGCAAAACAAACTTTATAACTTACGCGCATTTGCCTAAATTTGTTATTTGTCATTTATTTACTTGCCTCTCTCCCAAAAATGATCAATACGTACTTCAACATAAAAAAAAAAAAAAAAACAAAAAAAACAACGGAAATTAGAATTAGAAAAAATCAGACCTTATTAATCCGTACATTATTCATCAGTTACAAATTTTCTCGTAATAACGATTATAATTACAATTTTGTCAATAACACGATGATTTATTGATTCTCAATTTATTCGACGAGTTTGCGAGGTGTTACAAAGCTCGTGTAGCCGCTAGCCTTTGTCCACATAAAAATCCTAAAGCTCCCTCTCATCAAACACATGCAATTTACGCGTTAAAAGCTTTATGGCGTAAAGTCCTACGCGCAGTGAGCGCGAGCGGATACAAGTTCGATTCAATCTCGAAAAGAAAAAAAGTATCATAGTGCGATCGAACTCTCGCCGAGGCTTTTATGAAAAAAGAGTATCCTGGGTAATGGCCGTCGATTTCGCCCCGGTTGGCAAAGACTATGTAACGCGATCCTAATTTCATTCAATAAAATGCCTGGCAAAGTATCCATAAAGTTTAATTACACACTTCTTCACTGTCTTTAGATTTCTCCTTTTACGCGCTCTTAATAATGCATGCCACTCGGTATCTTTGCCTTGCCTCCTCCCTCCCTCGCCGAACCCCTGTCCCCGCCACTCGCCTCACCAGCACAGCT
>NW_011948416.1:4327120-4347530 GCF_000503995.2 Ceratosolen solmsi marchali | reverse complement strand
TATATATATATATATATATATATATATATATATATATATATATATATATATATCTGTGTCCCTCATATCTCAGCCGGCGATAATGAACAAAGCGAGACGGCGATAGGAGGAGTGAGACGCGCGGAGCGAGGTTTTAATGCGGATCGTCACACGTGTGGAGGAGGTCAAGTCGCAGCGCGACCAAGCGAATCAAACAACCTCGTAAAATCTATCAAAGAACTTTCGCTCGCCCAAGGAACCGACGCATTTACAGAGAGAGAGTGAGAGAGAGAGAGAGAGAGAGAGAGAGAGAGAGAGAGAGCGAGCGCTGAGAAGGGCGGCGGCGGAGTAGAGTGGGAGAGCTTCGAGCGATTATTAGTTTAATGCGAATAGCGGCATTCGCGCACACGTGTTCGTTCGTGTGGCTTAGAATTCGCGTTTCGTAATCCCGGATCCGGGGAAATTTTACTCTTTGCGCAAACTCGAGCCACAACTCGCACGCACTTTCAACTTTACACTTGGCATAAGCTGTAGGAATTTCTTGGAATTGAAAAATCTGGATGATCGACGAAACCATTGATCTGGGAAGCCGAAGGAATCGGAAATCGCCCATCGGACTATCCCACTCCGTGCTGAATATAAAGCAAGATAGACGCAATGACATCGTGTCGGGGTGTAGCTAATCGCTCGCGATCTTCTTTCAGGATTTTATAATCGTCGGGCTATGCTTTTGGCGGTCTGCAATCGCTCGAAAGAATTCCCCATGCGCGCGCATGCACGTATCCTTATAAAAGCGACCTTTAAGCGTCACATGTGCATTATAAGTCGTCTCTTCTCCTACAGGGACTTTCACTTATTTAACGCCTCGTCCTTAGGCGACTGCGCACGACAGCGCAATAATCTTCGTCTCTGGCTGCATTTCGAGGAGTACAGCACCGAATATCGCTTATCCTCTCGACCTCGCCGTTAACCGTAATCATGTCATTGCGATGACGACTCGCTGCTCCGCCTCGCCCCCGTTTTACTTTCCGTTCTTCTTCGGCTTTTGTCACTGCTAATAGTAGACGTTACCGCTAAATTCCCTGTATCCCCCATAATTATTTATCACTTGTAGTTTTGACACGAGAATTAAGAGATTCGTGATAAAAAGCCGCCGAAAAAGCGATGAAGCGTACAAGAAAAGGGAATGAGAGAGCGTAGCAGCGAAGCACTTGGCCGTATACATTGTACGCATTATGTACAAAGTGTTAGGAGACCGCGCGGAATTAATCTCCGGCGTCGGTTGTCGCTCCCAACATCTGTACAATTATAATTAGCCGGCGAGCGCGTGTTTCTAATAAGAGCCGATCGACCAACGTCTGTTGGCAATCGACGTTGAGAAATGCCTTGGCCACCCACGTCGCCGGAATCCCGCGGGCGCTCCACCGGAATTATTCAGAGGCCGCGCCCCTACTACCGCGGCTACTTGTACGTGCGCGCGATGCCGGGTGGATGAATGCTTTGCTGGTGGGGGGGGGGGGGGGGGGGGGGGGTCGGAGCAGCTGATTAATCAAATCTGATCGTGTAAAGCCATGACATCGTCGAGAGTGTTGTTGTCGGTGGAATCGTCTCGGTGCTTGGCAGCTCGAGGAACATGAGCGGTGAACTTTTCCATCCGTCCAAAGACCTCGAATGATTGAAAAAGCCACGGGATATTCATTTTTCGTGGAAAACAACCAACGATCAATTAACCATGAAATTGAGATTTTTCAATTAGCTCGTGCAATCGATCCGCCGCCTCTGACTATTTTTTCGCTACTAACGATAAATCGCAGCTGTTGTGGTGTATAAGAGGTATGTCGAGAAAGAAAAACGCGCTGTTTTGTCTATTGTCCGTGACGGTATCATCTCGGCTTACTACTAGTTCTACTACTACTACTACTACTACTACTACTACTACTAATAATAATAATAATAATAATAATAATAATAATAATACTTAGCTGAACGGTGACGGCGACGGTTTTCTTTTTCTGGATCAAGAGCTTCTTGCCACACGGAAGCTAAATAATAAAATCGACGAAAGTGAGAAAACATTGATTTAAAGCTAAAGTGCTTTTAATTAGACTTTATGAGTTTAATGTGAAGCTTATTTAAGCGCGAAGCGAGAAGCCGAGTAAATAAAGTTGTAATAATGTTTGCATTAGAAATACATTGTTAGGAAATAATTGAAACGTTCTAAAGGTGAATTATTTATAATACGTCGCTCGACATTATTACCAATTCAAACCGAGGGTTTCCTCGTTTTTATTTTTGGATGATTTGGCACATATGATATTCAAATACAAGTACCATTAATTATGTTAGAGTTCCATAGCCAAACGACGATATGCGGCTACATCTACTTTATACGCCTTTTACAAATAAATACAAATAAAATTATTATGTCGCAATAGAGTGGTACTGAATTTTTTGGCTGCATATTATTATTAACGAATTATTTCATTCGATCGGACACTTACACTGCCAGTGTCTCCCCCACCCCCTCCACCGCCACGTCACCCCCTCCGCCTCACCATATAATCCTCTCTCCCCTCACCCGCCCCCCTCCTCTCCCCACATTTCCACCAAATCACCCAATCACCCAAGCCAAATATCGGAGAATCTTAAAACGATCAAAATGTATAGTAGTTAAAAGCTCGCCTATTTGTTTATTTTACTTTTAGATGAAATATGCCAGTTGAGCTACTGGCCTACCCACGTTCAGAAGCGCGGATCTATTAGATTTATTGTAAGAAAGAAAAGAGCGAGAAGAAAAAGAGCAAAGAATAATGAAGAAGAAGTAGAAAGTAGTAGAATTTGCTTCGGTCTTGTTGCTAATTTTACCAATAACATCGACCTCGGCGGGAAATCGGAAAACATGTGGCTATTATGTCAGTGACCTCGAGGCACGAACGTCGAGCCAATGTCGAGAGAGTCGGGCATTTATTCGGAGAGTTGAGCGAGATTTTATAGAAGGAGAGGAGATGGGATCGTCGAGGAAGGGAGAAAAGATGTAGAGAGGGAGAAGGGCGGCCTAGCCCCCTTGTACGAGACCTGGGGGTCGTTTGTTCCATTGAGATGCGATTACGCGATCGCTGGTGGGTGGGAGGGGGGGGGGGTCAATCGCATGTCCCGAGCAACAAGTGGCTCCACCCCCCTACAACCCCCCCTCCCCGACCCGCCCACACTCCACCACTACAATTCATCCGTTTCGCTATAGAGTATGGGTAGCCGCTTCGTCCGACGAAAGCACTATCGTGGAGATTTCGATGCCACGTAGGAGCAATATCTCGTGGGGGTGCGGTGAGCGACGGCCACGAGGTGACCTTGAATATTTCGTTACGTCGTCCGTTCGTCTGTTCGTCTGTTCGGTTATCTGTTTCGGGCCTTGCCAAGGTCCTTCCGAGCAGTCATCGTTATTATGATTCTTATCTTGCTATTCATTATTAGGATAGGAGTCGGCGTTTTAGAAATTTATCGTTTCCTCATTCGACGACTTTTTCGTGGCTTTTTATATAGCTGTCGGACTGTTACGGGAGGAGACACAGGGAGTAATTTTAATAACTGGGCATAAAAGTGGTCTTGTCGAGCTAAATCGTAAATATAAAAGTTTGGAGTATTGTGATTGAGTCAAGCGCGTCGGCGTATGCATTGTTGTAAGCGTGTATTGGTGAAGAAAGATAGAAAGACGAAGAAAAAGTAGTCTCGTCAGACTGAGATAAGGTTCGCATTCTTAGACGTTGGCCGTGCGATTTAGATGAAAAAAAGTGGTGACGCAAAGTTATTGAGTAATTATTCAAATTAATAACATTTTATGCCCACGTTTGGTCGTAAAATTGGCCGAGCAGGCATCGCAGCACCGCCAATTGAATAACGCATAACATTGTATCCATTTAATTTCCGAATGACAATCCGTATTATCCGTATTAAAATCCGTAATATACGGCCGTGAATCTATCAGAAGTAGCGAAATTTTGTATATTTCCGAATTTGTAATCAAACGGTATAATATGTCTAGCAGGGCCATTAAAAGCCACCGCGCTAATAAAAACTTCGGCGCTGTTTCATCCTCTGCCTCCCTAACCCCTAATCTCGTAAAACAAAAATCGTCCCAATAAAAAACGCGCGGTCCACGCGGCTCGTCCCGTCTGCCGCCCAATGCGAAAGCGAGCGGGAGAGAAAGGAGGAGGAGAAGGAGGAGGAGGAGGGCAAAAACACTGCGCATATCTCATCTTTATGGATATTTATCGGGCAGTCGTAATAATCGAGAGCGCGAACGGCTCGATCGAGAATCGGCCATTCGGCTGCGAACTTAGTATCTTTCATTCTTCGTCGGTGCGAGAATCTCACATCCCCGGCCCTCGTCTTCTCCACCCTCACGGCCCGCCAATTTTTTTGCCCCTCGCCGCGTCATCTCTTTTTATTTCTCGTTCTTCGTTTTTATTCTACGCGCAGCGTTTAACGATGCACTCAATCTCCCTTTTCGTCGTTCGCGTTAAAATTAATCCAAGAGCGAGCCACAAATTTTGCAAAAGGCGTCGGCGTTGAAGACTTTTATGGGAGACCCCAAGGAAGCGAGGGAAGATGGGAGGAGAATCGCCTCGGTAAGGGCCTCTAGTTTTTCTTCTTTTAATCTCTTTTATCTAGCGGCCCTTTGTCGCGTGCTCCCGGCACGGCACTACACCACCACTCTCCCCGTCACTCGAGCGAACATTTTCAGTTAAACGAGACCCACGGCCAACCCGAGACTCGACCATTCCTCATTACATTCCCGTTTCTCTGGATTAGATGCGATAAACGTAAATTTATTGGTATTTATATGCTCGCCGATTATGGCCAAAACGCAATTTCCACTTCATATATGATATTACGTGGAGGAAGACACTAATGGAGATTAGACAATTTTACTGCCTTAACACTCTTGTCCATCTTATCTATGGGGACAGAGCGCTCCATTGGCTAAAAGACTCGCGCGAATCACTGATTATCATTAAAAGCTGATTTACGACGATTAGCTATATTTTTTTTTTTTATAAAAATCATCGCTCTCGTGGCAGATTAGGCAAATGTAGTTTTCACGATTTTCAAGAGCTAAATGATATTTGGTTGTTGATACGCAATGCAGAATGTAATTTAGAGAAGGCTGATATGGAAAAAAAAGGATAATGGATAATGGAAAATGGAAAAATTATCAAACGCCAACGTACGTTGTAGTTAATGACGAATCCACACACTACGCTCTTAACAATCATTTAACGCGTAGCTTTTTTTTTTTTTTTTTTTTCCTTCCCTTCTTCATCGTGTCTTTCATCATTTTTTTATTGTTGTTACTTTTTGTGTTTTCTTTTATTTTTATAAATCGCAGTCACGGTTTTGCTGTGCCATTAGGCGTCAGTGGTGATACGTCAAAAAACAAAACAAAATCAAAAAAAAAAAAAAAAAAAAAAAAAAAAAAGAAAAAGGGAAAAACAGGTAGCTCATCCTCGTGCAGTCGGAGAGCACAAGATATTTCGTCCCTCGTAAAACGTGTCGAAATTCCTCCTCTTCTTGACGAAGAAGGGGGCGGCGGTGGTGGTGGTGGTAGTGGTGGTAGTGGTGGTGGTGGAGTCGGCGGCCAGAGGGAGGAGAGTCGAGGTGTAAAAGTTTAAAAGACTTCCTTTCCGGTCGCGCGCAGACACGCGCAAGGAATAGACAAACAGTTTAACTCGCGACGGATCGTAAATTACTTCAATATTTCCGCGAAATCCTAACGAGATTATAAAGCACATTGTAGCACTGTTATATTCGCGTCTTCGCCCTTTCCTTGCGACCGCTTGTTTCTTTCCACGTGCGTTTATAAGCCATCTGCAACGATCTATTTATATTGTGCACGTATCCATCCAGTAATCTCTTAGTCTATACTTCGTGCTCTTGTCTACATTTTGTTTGTTTGAAGTTAACATATTGTGTACACTCTGTGTTATCGATGTGTAAGAGCCTCGTGATATTCTATTGCAATGGGAAAGTTGAAAGGCGAACGGATGATTTTGCGAATTCCGCGACTCTGTGAATTGGCCGCAGCAATAATCAATATTCAATCTCGGAATTTTCTCGGATTTAATGTTGGTAAATAATGAAGAAATTGGTCAAATTTACTTGAAATATCGCAACATTTAAGATCCATTATTAACAATATAAACAATTTTACTTGGACATCTCGAGACTTTGCTCCATTACTAAAGGAGTATGGGTTTTCGATATGGGAATATCATCGGCTTGATCAAACAATTTTTTTGTACTTATAATTATTTATCAACGGTGCACGCAGCAATTTTCCCTTTATATCTTCAAGAGCTACGTATTTGTGTTAAACGCTTTCTTAAATCTCTTAAATATGCAATTACGACTCATCATAGTAGTTAACTAACATTGTACGTATTCGTAAAAGCTTGAATAAATTCGAGGCCTTGGTTTTTTTCAAGTCGAAGCATCTTAGCTGAAACATTCTTACACGAAATTCAGTATAAGCTGGGTGGGTAGTGCAGGAACAAAGAGGCAACGATTTAAAATCGTTCATCTGCATGCCATCGCCTATCATCATAACAGCCAAACTAAATTCAAAAGTTCCAATAAATTCTCCCATTCTTTAGAATCATCTTCCCTCTCTGTTCGGGCGGGCGCGCGCGGGCACATGTGCTATCTCTCACTCTCACTCTCACTCTCTCTCTCTCTCTCTCACTCTCTCTCTCTCTCTCTCTCTCTCATACTCAGTCTCTTACTCATTCTCTACGCTCGAATCCTCCTTCTCTCCTGTCTCGACACGCGGAGCAGTAAACGTCGTGTGTATTTCATATGAAACTCCACCCCCACGCGCGCGATGCCAATTTCGCTCACCCCACTTCCTCCCTTCTCATACAATGTATACATGTGTACGTTAACAAAGTTGGCTCTCCCTCGATCCCTCATTCCCTTGTATATAGTCGTGCGCGCCCATACACATGCACAAACGCACGTAAAAATACGTTGTTCCCCCGGTCGGGTTGCGTACGTCACTTTTGCTATTGGCATGTCCACTTTTGCTATCCAAGTCATTATCGATAACGTTAAAGGAAATAATTATCAAGAGTTCGGACTCTCGGGACTGTTGAAATAATGTTAAATCCTTTATAAGCTAATGAAATAACCATTAAATTCAAAAAATGTGAAAAGCGTAAGATAATTTTTACTCTTTTCGTTAATTTTCAAACATCGTCGTCGTCGTCGTCGTCGTTGTTGTTATTGTTTGTTTTTGTCTGCTGTTGTTGTTATTATTGTTTGTTGTTTGTCGTTTGTTGTTTGTTGTTGTTGTTGTTTGTTGTTGTTGTTGTTGTTGTTGTAAATTGAAAAATGCTCGTTCAACGAGATCTGATTTTTGCTAATCATTTGATAATAATACAGCTATTATTAATGGGGCAATTCCCCGAAAGCGAATTTCGTATTATTTTTCTTTGGAGCGATCGTATACTAAAGTCGAGAGGGAAGTGAGCGCACGCCAATATATCAGTACTCCCGAACGTACTGAAGCACACATAGTAGAGACATACAAGAATGCCGCAAGAGCGTGTTAATTCCGAGTATAAGAGCAGAGAAGGAAGGAAAAATAAGTAGAATAAGCAACGACGCTTGGCTTTCAACATATTTGACAGGCAACATAGTATCATGTAGGTAGGCACAAATTAACAAGTATGTAGAAAAACAAATGCCGTAGGGACAAAAAAATCACGTGGCAAAATAAGATAAAGTATTGCGAAAGCTAAGAAAACATCTAATAGGAAATGCCAGGATACTAACCCGGCCGTTATCCCGCGTGGGGCGCTAACGTGACCTAATGTGACCTTGGTACAGCTAATATGACGATGGATTGCTATGGGGATTGTCATGAATTCGAATTCAACTCTTATTACATCTCTCCTTCTACTCATCTCGTCTTCTCCAACGTCGTATTTTCATTCGAGGACTCGAGTCGTTGGTGTTAATTGTCGCGTAGTGCTGCGACTAAGATAAAAGCGACGTTAGCAGGAACATTAATATGGAATTGCTATTGAAATAGAGTTGGTGACCAGTCACATAGCGCCACCAAAACATTTCCCCTTATTTTCTTCAGCATTTAAACGACGTTTTGTCCTTTTTCTTTTTTATTAATAAACATATTTTATTATCCTAATTTTATATTGCGTGCCAAATGAGAAGAAGAAGAAGAAGAAGAAGAAGAAAAAAAAAAGAATATATAATCCCATAAAGGTATATTATTAAATATCGCTGTGGGGAGCAATTCGAACAACCTGGACTTGTAAATGACCAATAAAATGTTTTCTTATACCTCTACCGAGACAATCAATTCCCTCGATATTATAGCAAGTGCTATAAAGTAGAAAATGAGCTCTCAAGTGACATAATTTTTAACTCTGTTATTATAAGCATGAAACAATGCTCCGTAATATACGTAGCGGCCAGTAAGATTACCTACTCCACTAGACCTTGTTCTTTTTCCTTTTTTTTTTCTTCTTCTATTTTTTTTTTTTTTTTTTTTTTTTTTTTTTTTTTCCCCCCCCGGGGGGGGGGGGGGGGGGGGGGGGAGAGAAAAAAGAAAAAAGAAAAAAGAAAAGAAAAGAAACTCTTGCTATTATTATTATTATTATTATTATTATTATTATTATTATTATTATTATTATTATTATTATTATTATTATTATTATTATTCTCGTTTTGCGCTTGTGTTTTGTTTGTGAAAGATGGTTATATTTTTCATTTGGCCTCGGTTAAAACGGATTTTATAGGGACGGATGGGGGGTAGGCGCACTTGCTTCTGTACACGCGATCGGCCAGCGCGATTCGAACTTGGCCCAAGTTGGCGCAAAAACTCGTTCCTCGCCGCATTTAAATACAGTCCCATGACTCGGGAGGATCTCTCAAGGAGTGCTCTCGCGGAGCTCGTTGCAGTGCAATGGAAAGGAAAAAAGAGACGAAGAGAGTCGAATGGTCGGCCGGCTATCGCGGAGGAGCTAACAGCAGCGAGTGCCGACATAAAAGGAGGAAATTGAAAAATGCGATGGATAAGCGGAAAGAAAGAGAGAAAATGAGAGAACAGTGGAGTTATTGTCCCGGCGAGTAGGGCCCGCCGAGTATCGGGAGTAGCGCGAGTCAAATCGTTTAAGTGGAAGAAACGACGGAGGCGGCTTGGCTTCATAATGCCTAATGAAAGGAACGAGGTGGGCGGTGAGGGTGGTGGGCGATTACGGTAAGGTGAGGGGAGGCGAATGTGGTGGCGGTGGGGACGGACGGGTGGTTTAGCAAGGGAAAGGGGGAATGAGAATGGAAGAATCATGGAAGGACTAGGAGCCTGGTACGATTAGTCGTGAGGCAATATACCGGGCCGATTTGCATGCGATGCAAATTATTATTTCGCCTCGGCACCCAATGCACGCGCCATCCTGATATGCGCCCCGTGGATAACGCGATGAGTCCATTTCTCGCAATGTGTACTTAAAGGGCCGTTTAAGGGGCTCCGTACTTGCTTAATCTTCCCAACGACTCAGTTATTTGCCTTGGAGGCGGATTCGTTCGTGCTGACGTGGATCGCGACTCGATCTCTTCTCCTCCAACGCCAGCTCTCTCCGCCAGTCAATTGCGACTTATACTCAATAAAGAGTAGCTTTAAGACATTCGAGTGCTGTTTCGAATATCCGCAATGACGAATAAATCACGGACGTTGTTATGGGTGGAGAAACTTTTTTACTTTTGAAAAAAATTGCGCATTTAAAAAGTCATTTTTTTCCATAATCCGAGTGCCGATAATGCGGGGACAATTGGGTTAGAGCGGATGCAACGTGCGCGCAGCAGTCGTAACGGAGGTGAGAAATAAGAAACGTAATTTTGCCAAGTTATAGGTCTTATTTTAAAATTTAGAGTCTAACAACAATTCCCTGCGCGTTCTCTATTGTGCTAATGAGGGAGGCTGGAGAATGCGTATTTCGCAGCGACGACGTCGTTTGGTCCCGTTTGGCGTTAAATTGCGATGGGGCCGATGCGTCGCGACAAAGTCCTTTTGGTTATAAGTCGGCAGATGTAATTTGAGCGGCATCGTTTCGACCTCTCTCCCCCCCCCCTCAACCTCAACCTCCCACCACCCATATCCCATATCCCACATCCCACATCCCACCCATCGGCCTTACCACCCACCCAACGACTGCCTCGTGCAAAAGACTAACGTTGCGTGGCTCTTCCTACATCAACATTTGCTCACCTTTTCCGTTAGGAATAGAACCGCGGGAGAAGTTTTTTGGCTACTAAGGTCGGACTAGACGCGCGGACGCGCGGCTCTTCACTATTTAAATTGTCATGCTCCCGATAAAGCCGAGCGGCATATAGAGTCAAATAAACTATCGCTCGTGAATTTATTGGGAGATATTTTAAAAGTCTTGCAGTGTGGTCCTGAAAGTAAGTGCATGCTTCGGTGAAATAAAGCCAAACGTATTATTACGCAAAAGCTGTATAGTAATGGATATATTAAAAGAGCAACTGATTAAAATACCGATATTCAGTAAACTCAAAAATCTATAACAAAAATAAACGATGTTAAATTTTTATAAGCCAGATGGACGAGTCACTTTGTTAAGATAAATAAGGGCGAACAAACAAATCTTATTAGGGCAACATTAACCACATTCGATTAAACCCTATTGCTCTTTCTTTTTAGTTTATTTCCCTCCCCCCCCCCCCCCCCCCCCTCTCTCTCTCTCTCTCTCTCTCTCTCTCTCTCTCTCTTGTCTCGCTCAAAGTGACAATTTTCTCGACGTTCAAGCCACAAGCCACAACTTTGAAAAATGAAAAAGTCCAAGAGTGAGAGATGTAAAAAATTTCTTAAGCCGTACGAGTCAAGCACCCCATCCCTCTCGTCCCTACGCCGCACGTATTAGCCACTTCCACCGAACCACCCTTCTGTCAAAATAACCCATAAAGTGCAGCGTTTTGTTTCCTATACCAATTACTCCGTCTTACATTGTACATTGTGTGCGCGAAGGCTCCACCCATATTTTATGCGCGCGCGCTTGTGCGTGTGCGTACCCTCTCACTCGGAATCGACAGGGCGCATTGCGCTCTCCGTTTATACGACGTCGTTCCTCATCCGCGCGCCGCCGACTCTTTCCTATCGCAGCACTCGTATTCTTCTCCCGTCCTCCCTTTCTCCTGACCGTCACCAACCACTCTCCACCACCCGTTACGTCCTACCGTCGCCGCCACCCACGAAACCCCGTCTCACCGGCCCCAACAGCAAACGCCCTTCAACCGCACAAGGGCTAGGTGGGTCCTTAACGAGGGCCCGAGTGGACCGTGAGTCTCTCGCTTCTGCGTGATCCGACTTTCTTCTTGGACGCGGTTCGAAATCAAAATGCCCGGCGCTGGACTATCGTGTCCCTCCTAGACGATGAGTTACGACGAGCGGTGATTGCCGCCGATTGTTGACCCTTGTCATTCGCATTAATTAATGCACGCAGTGGTCGACGCCGTCGGTTGATTTGAATTGATTTTGAAAAATTTCGTTGTAAATAAAAATGTTCGTGTCAAGTTGCTCTGTAAGAAACTCGCTTCGTTTTTTTTTGTTTTTTTTTTTTTTTTTTTTTTTTTTTTTTTTTTTTTTTTTTTTTTTTTTTTTGCAAATTGTACTGTAGGCTTTTAGATTTCCATCTCAATTTGACTTGCAATTCGACACGCGGAGATGTCGAAGATGTCGGCCAGTAGCTGGACAATAAATAATAGCAAAGTCGACAATTTATTATGATTTTGATTGACATAAGTAGCTCGAGTCTCGGCAAAATATAAATCCTTTTTCACTGTGGTTTATTTGTTGTTTGTCGAGCTAAGATCGACCGGAAAAGGATGAAAGAACAATCATTGTGATCATCATCGGCAACGACGGCAGCAAAAGGGCGTCGAGTCATTGCTATGTGGGCCATCGACGCGTGCGAGCGAAATCGGTATATTACGCCGGGACTTCACTGCCGTGCGAGAGAGACGGAAAAATGAGGAGAATCAGCAATAGAGTGAGAGCGAGTACGCGCGCACGGGACCGAGAGCGAGAGAGAGAGAGAGAGAGAGAGCAACGTCGACGGCCATTATAAAAATAACTGCTGATTGGACGCCCTACCAAGAAAAGTCATAATCGCATCCTGAAATGCCGCTCCCTCTCGCATTCTCTCTCTTAT
Organism: Ceratosolen solmsi marchali; assembly: GCF_000503995.2. Lineage (NCBI taxonomy): Eukaryota > Metazoa > Arthropoda > Insecta > Hymenoptera > Agaonidae > Ceratosolen > Ceratosolen solmsi. The sequence goes on along the minus strand of NW_011948416.1, from coordinate 4,335,309 downwards.
TATCTCTCTCTCTCTCTCCTCTGTCTGTCTTTCTATATCTCCTCCCTCCCCGCTACTCTCGTTCCCTTAGAATCAACTAGCTGCACAGTCTCAATCGAAAAATGAAATAGGTCTAGAAAATGATGGCTATATCTATAAATCGATGTGTTTTATAGTTCACTGGCAAATTAGCGCTTTATTCCATATTTATCGTAGATTATAATTATTGGGTATGATGACAAGTCACGAGGGAATAAAAAATTTTAAAAAAAAAAAAAAAAAAAAAAAAAAACAACAACAAAGAAAAAAAAGAGTCGAGGACGAATCTATTATCGGATTGGTTGAAATAGTTTAAGAACATAAAACAAAGCTTATTTGTAGGATTATGAAAATTTCACTAGTTTGAATAATTACGGATTCCTGAACCGTCACGGATTTCTTTTTCTTTTTCTTTTTTTTTTTCCGGGAAAGTCAGTTGAAATGTAAAAATAATTTCAATCGTGCTAAATGATTTAACGCAACGACGCTTCAACTGAAAATCATGAACTTTTATTAAGAGACTCGAATACAATACGCACTTACAAACACAAACGCAAGTGTAATATTTTTCCTCTTATTAATCAAGTCGAAAGCAATAATAAAATTAACGTTGATAGCAGTCTTTTTGTGTTTCAAGTTTACGGGGAAAAAAAAAAATGTTAATAATCATAGAAAGTAAATTGTTGAGAAAATCAGTATACCTGGGGAATAGCGCGCGAGTGCGAATTCAAAGTTAAGCCAACGAATAAATCCATTTGCACATTATTGACAAAATTATTGCGAAGTGATAACGTTACGAAATGCTTCTAATTTATCGGCGCCTTCCTAGGTTTATCACGACCACGTGGTCAGTTTTAGAATTAAGCTCCGAACATCATAATAATGCTGTCGAGATTTCATATGAAAATTTCATAATTAACAATGCAGACTGTACGAGCGAATGACCAAACCGTCCGTCCGTCCATCCATCCGAGCGGTTGTGCGCGTTCGTCTCACTCGCTGGGCCACTTGTTGACCAGCGATGGGCAATGAACGACGCTCGCTCCTATGAAAGTCATTTTTATATCTTGGGTTATTGCGGCAACTGCCGTCGTCGTCGCGACCTTCAAGATATCCATATTACTCGGTGACTTTACATCGTATAATTCCGTCTTCGAGTCTCTTTTACTTTCATATGGTTTTTGCCACGTCCTTGCTCTTGCGCGCACGCACCTCCCCCTCGTTTTTTCTCTTTTTTTTTTTTTTTTTTTTTTTTTTTTTTTTTTTTTTTTTTTTTTTTTTTTTTTATTCCCTCGTGACTTGTCATCATACCCAATAATTATAATCTACGATAAATATGGAATAAAGCGCTGGCAATTTTGCGATTACACCTGCCGTTTGATTTTTCATCTCAAGGGACTGCAAAATTTGTGGATAAATGAGGAAGGAGCTTGTCGGATGTAGCGGGGCGAAAGGACGACTTAACTCTGGTAAAAAGGCTAAATACCAACGAAATAGTTAAATCCGAATATAAATCTCAAAGAGTTGAAAATTATTGTAAGGAGGGGCGAAGGTTCCGTGGTAAATTAATAATTTAAAGGAGCCCAAACCCACCGAGCGCAATAATAAAAGCCTCACAGTATACATTGTCTCGTTGGCAGCAAAATATTCGCCCGTAGCGTATAATTATCTATCTGCAATATCTCGAGAGCCTAAACTAAACATCTCTATATGGAGAGAGTACGGGGGTCTTCTTCATTATCGTTGGGGCGCATGAAAAAAGCTGCAAAAGTGCCCCAAGAATCTGCGAATAAGGGGGATAAAAAAAACGGGGTCCGGGCCGCAGCATAATCGGGGTGCTCGTCTTAACAACCGGCCCGTGATATATTGCGTTCGTTTACTCCGCGACGTCGCGTACTTCATAAGTGTACGTGCGTAATATGCATCCATTGCCATATTCCGCCTCTCCCCGGTCTTATCGCTTCCTCGGTCTTTATATCCGTGCGCAGGAGTGCTCCTGTAAGAATTTAGCATCGGGCCGAGGTAGGAGAGCGAAGTACCCGGGACATGAGAGAGATACGGATAGAGAGAGAGAGAGAGAGAGAGAGAGAGAGAGAGAGAGAGAGAGATAGGGGAGATAGGAGAGTTGGGGGACATTAAAAAAGCCTCCCCGTACGCGCTGTATATATATCATGAGTAATTGCGGGGCCAATAATAAAGCCCGAGGGGCCAAGCCTCTTCTCGATAGCCCAAAATTGCCGGTTCCCCCACTCGTCCGCCCTCGGCTCATGCTCTCTCGTAGCTGCCCGCGAGGTAGAAAAATGGCGGCCGTACGAGCCCTTCGTCCTCAATGGCGGATAAACGATCCCTTCCATGCTCCGCCGCGTCGGCTCTTAAACTCCCTCCCCATTCCCCCACCCCCTGCACTGTCTCACTCTCTCTCTCTCTCTCTCTCTCTCTCTCTCTCTCTCTCTCTGTCTCGCCCGTTAGCGCGCGAGTGCGTGCGCGGCCTTAAGTAGATGCGAACCAGCGCATATATTTTATGCACTCGGACGTATGTGCGATGCGCGCAGCGGTCGTTACATTATGGGAGCAGAAATTGTGCGATGCGCGCGTCTATAAAGGATTTTTTTTCTCGTCCTGTTTTTCTTTTTTTGTTTCTTTTTTTTTTTTTTTTTTTTTTTTTTTTTTTTTTTTTTTTTTTTTGCTCGATTATTGAGCTTCGTGAGACGGCACTTACTTACCCGACCTCCTCCGTCTCGTCTCCGGCTCTCCTAAGGCCCGAGGAGCAAGAGACCACGTCCCACGTGAAAAAGGTTGCACCGCGAGATTTTTCGAGCAACTGATCGCTGCTCATAACCGCTTTGTAAATATCCTCGAATAAATGGTTCTTTAAGCCTTTGCGCGCATGCGCCCGAGTCGCTGTTACGATGCCAAACACGAGGTTCAAACCGCTACTCTGGACGCTTTATTCGGTCGGAGACATTATGTATTACAATAAATAACACCTCATTTCGATTGCATCAGATTGGCAATCGAGTGAGTACGCGAAGCTGATGCACTCTCAGGACGAATGGGCGATCAAGATTCGCGGGGTGGAGTTAAAGCTTCGCACGAGGTAACTGGGTGTTGGGGATTGTTTGGCTGTCGGGCCGAGGTGCACAGAGCCTCGGCGACTGTCTCGCATTTGTTATTAAGAAGGGGCTTACCAACCACGCTTATAAGGATAACGAAACTCTTGCCTTTTCTAATACGTGAATTTCTACCTACTTTTCTAAATATATTCACTAACTCGTAAAATTCATAAAAATTTCTGGCAACTCCGGTATTAGTATAAGCGAGCCGCAATAAAGCATAAATACTTTAATTTTCCTGTAATTACGGCGTCACTAACCTCCCTACAAGTTGGATCCTTAGGATGACGTGTAGCACAGGATAAGTAGTATAAAGGGGCCAGGTCAACGTACGGAGAACCAAAGTCGTATTTAAGAGCGAGTTTGGGCAGCAGTGCCGTCGTGGTGCCAAAACTCGATGCGTACCTACGGTGAGCGTAAGGTCCGCGTAAGGTTAGGCGAGGACGGGTGGGTAGATGGATTGTTGGGTGGTTGAGGGTCCGGGAGACGGAGTCGGGTCGCGGTGCGCTTAGATACACATCTACGGTTAGCTTTTAAGTATCGCGTAAAACTTTGGCGCGGCCCCGATGAGAATTTTACGACGTTTCCTCCCGGGTGGGGGAGATGGCGAGCGGAGAGGAGGCGGAGACGAGAAGCCGAAGGAGCGTTAACGAGAGTAATAATGAATTCGCGACTATCACGCGAAGGAGTGTAGTTTTTACGACTTGGCGAGCCACGACGCTGGGCCTCTCGTCGTTGCTTTCCAGAAACGCGGGTGCGATTCACCACCTACGCCACTCGCGCGCACGCACGCACGCACGCACGCACGCACGCACGCACGCACGCATGCACGCACGCACGCCCACCCACGTTTATTAGGTGGGAAATGATGGAACGAAGGGGTGGAGGCGAATTGGCAACGAATACACGAATCGCCGATCGGCTTTTACTTCGCGGCACTGGCTATCGTCGAAGCACATTGTCCCTTATCGTTGCTCTTCGCCTTGGCGCAATCGATTTAAAAATTTCCATTTTCCATGATATTTCACATACTTTTTATCAAATACTATAGAGCGGACGATCTAACACACGCATTCTCGCATCTGTTTCAGGAACACCGATAAACCGGCTGCCGATAATGGCAAAGTCGGTCCTCGATCTCTACGAGCTATATAACTTGGTGATCGCCCGGGGCGGTCTCGTCGACGTCATCAACAAGAAGCTCTGGCAGGAAATTATCAAGGGCCTTCACCTGCCGTCGAGCATAACCTCCGCCGCCTTCACATTACGCACCCAGTAAGAGATGCGTTTATTGATGCAATTGCCCCGAGGGTAGCCGAGGCGCCGGCCAATCGCGGCCGCGAATCGTCGTCCGCCCGACGGATCCGCGATGTTCTGAAACCCCCCATCCCGCCCCCTCTCCCCCTCTCTCTCCCTCTCTCTCTCTCTCTCTCTCTCTCTCTCTCTCTCTCCTTCCCCCTTACCACGCCTCGCCTCACCACCAAATACCCTCCCACGGCCACCTCTTGTCGTCGCATCCGCGGCTTTTCGATTTGCCAAAGTAGCACAGCCAATTACCTTAATGGCTAATTTTTCCGCGCGCGCGCTCGCTCTCGCCATTGCACGCGAGATCGATTTTCAATTTCATCGGGTCGAGGCGAGCCAAGGGCCTTTATGCCTACGCCGTCAGCGTCACCACCCCCTTCTCTTTCTTTTATTGCCATTCATGCTCCCAACGACTTTTCCTTTCCTCCGTTCGTTTCGCCTTGCGCTCGTAGACTTATATTCTTGGCAGCGTCGGCGATGGCGGTGGCGGTGGCGGCGTCAGAGGCGGTGGTAGCCAGGCTTCTCGAATCCACTTTCGCATCAGCTGCGCCGGAAATCCGATCGGCCACTCAATTTTGTGGGCGCCTGCCACGGTGACCGATGGATGAGCCGTTGGCTTCTTTCAACCAAAACTTTATGCTTATTCGTGACATGAGAAAAAAATCGCACGAACGATAGAGAGATCCCGCCCTTTTAGCAATTGACGCGTCCAAAGCTTTTCATCGTCCTAATCTTAATTCGATCGTTCAAATAATCAAATAATCCTCGTTGTGTTTGAGAGATTTTAATTTTTCGTTTTTGTTTTTGGCGTTTCCCGTCGACTGACGGTCGGACAATCTTTGCGCATGCACATTACACGTTTCTACTTTATCGGAGGTGAATTATTCCTAGAATATAGATCCTATGTAATAGGTTCGTCGGACATACGTTTATCGGCGTTGATGTGCACAAAATTGTGAACACAATATTGTGTTCCCTTAAGTCATCTCTTAGATAGTTCGTGTCTCTTAGAACGTTTGATAATCCACATCGAGTCGATTGTCATCGTACGCGAGCTTCCCAAAAGCCTCGCTTAGTTATATAGATTAGTTAAAGAAGAGTAGGAGGAGGAGGAGGATAACGAGGAGGGAGCGAAGAGAAAAGAGTGGAGGGAAGAAGAGTCGAAGCTTGAAAAGCGGCGCGTGCAGAGGCATCGATAGTACGTAGATTTAATTCTAAAAATAAACGAGCGATTTCACGGTACCGGTGGAGGGTTAAGGCGCGAGGAGGCGCGAAAAAGGAGCAACCGTGAAATGAAAAAAAGTACAGCGATAGGCGATACGATGATGCCGGGCTCGGAAGTCAAGGAGGCGCGGGAGATTCGAAATACACGTCAATGTCGGGGCGTAAATATGCGGACGCGCCGGAGCTGCTTTGTCGGCCTCGTCCCTCCCGATCTCTGACGAGACATTTATATAAGCGAGTCGGGAATACCCACGGCACTGGCTCACGAATAAAAATGCTTTATCGCGCGAGCTCGCCCCTGGAAGGGTGTGTGCGCATGTAGTGGGGTGGACGGGAAAAGGTTTATTTATCGCTATCAGTCTTTGATTGACAGTCCGTTAATGAGGTTGGGCGATGCCGGGGTGCGGGAGCCGGTGGGAGTGCCATTTTGCGCGTTCGGTTATCTCCTCCTCTGATTGATACGATTTCGTATAAGTCAGCGCATCGTCTAAGTTGGGAGTGAAAGCGGGTGTCGAGGGCGATGAGAGGTCACGTCGATCGCGACGATTTAACGAGGCTTTTACGATACCGAGCGCGTCTCTCGTCTCTCGTCTCTCGTCTCTCGTCTCTCGTCTCTCGTCTCTCGTCTCTCTCTCTCTCTCTCTCTCTCTCTCTCTTCGCCTCGCACATTCGCCTTGGCTTGTTTCTCCAGTCCCACGAAATTCAATGATCGGATCTCATTTGAAGCGCTGCTTCCCCGAAGCGGCGGTGGTAGTGGTGGTGGTGGTGGCGGTGGCAATGCGAACCGACCATAGGCACAGAAGTCGAAGCCACTCGCGCTGTGCCGAGCGGGGAATATTTTATCGTCCCTGCCTGTATACTTATGGGCCTTTTCGCGGTTTTCGCCCAATGCCTCGGCTTTTAAATACCGTTCATACTCCTTTTGTAGTCGTGCCGCGCTCTCTCACTCTCTTGTGTATTTTCCCTCGCAGTCCCCTTCCTCCGCGATATTTTAGTTTCTACGCACACATGGACTTGAGACGATGAAAGACGGGGCAACGGGATGGGTTGGGGGGGGGGGAATGATTATATTAAGGAAGTGTAACTTTGATAACACTGTGCAAATAGCGTCTGATGGCCATTGGGATTGGGGGGAGGGGGAGTTGGATAAAGGGAGAAAACCCTTGTGAAGAACCCTTTTTGGTGCTTTCTGGTGGGGAGGCTGTATTTGTTTCGCCGTGAAAGGAAGATGCTCGTGTAACTTGAGATGGATGGAAAGTAGTGGAAAGGAGATCTCGGATCTTAGAGAGAGATATGGTTATATCATTGCCGAGCGCCCGGGACGTGTCGTGTGCTTTTTTCTTTTTTCTCATATTTTTTTTTTTTTTTTTTTTTTTTTTTTTTTTTTTACTGTCGTTTCTCTCCCATGTTTTCTCGTCTTAAATATTTTCTACGGCCTTTATAAATACTCTTTCATCATTGTTCAATATTGGAGATTCGCGCGCTTATGTATCCATTAGATTATTAAGAAATGCGTAGAAAAAATGTTCTTTAAATAAGTTTAAGTAAGATAATTCAAGTAAAAAAGACAAAAAGAAGAAGAAGATGATGAGGAAGAAAAAGAAAGAGAGGGAAAATATTTCATCTCCAAGTAAAATCAGCCTCTAATTTTTCACTCTTTGCCGACAAAAGAAGCGAGTAAATTGCGTAATATTCGTTTGACAAAAATTTTTGGGTTTTTGTTTAATGTAGGTGTAATAAAAGATTGTAACTTTCCTCTTCTGCCTTACCAAACATAATGTGTCGTTATCCGTACCTGTCACAATTAATTCACGACTGTGACTGACGTGATCAAAGAAGCAACGTGTGGACATGAGCGAGCCAACGAGCATGAGAGAGAGAGAGAGAGAGAGAGAGAGAGAGAGAGAGAGATAGAGAGGGGGATAATAATAGAGAGGAAGGTATACGAAGTATAGGAGAGAGAAATGGGAAGAGAAGGCCCGTAGAAAGTCACGTCGTAAATTCGAGCAGCAGCAGCAGAGAGAGAGAGAGAGAGTGAGAAAGAGAGGGGGGGGGAGAGTAAAAGCTCACGAAATTTCAAGCAACGTATAATAACATCGCGCGGAGCTGCACCGACGAATACGATCGACAGCGTCGCTTTCTTGGCCCGATATCGGCCTCGAAAATTACCTGTCTCGCGCACTACGCAACAACGAGGTTATGGCCCTGTTGGTGCTGGTGGAAGAGTGGCGGGCGGCGATGGGTAGGCAAATGGGCACAAGACTCCGAGGGATAATTCGCGAATGTTATTTATTTCGACGTATGGCGGCGGTGAGCGCATCGATCGAGCCCGAAACGAGGTGCGCTCCTTTCCTCTCCCTCCTAACCTCCCATCTTCTTTGCTTTCCATTACTTTCAGGCAATCTAACCCGCCCCTAAATATTCCCACCCCCTCTAGCTAACTCCGCTATAATACAGCATAATGCCGTGCTTCGGGGACAACGAGAAAGGGCCCCACGCGCGAATTTACGTAGTTTTCGATCCCTCGGC
>NW_011948416.1:4308977-4327110 GCF_000503995.2 Ceratosolen solmsi marchali | reverse complement strand
CTTCCATCTCCGGTGTTCGACTTTGGTCGTCTGCATCGAAGTTATCATCGATCGATCGCATCTCCCATCGCAAATCGCTTCCAACGTTCTCGCGCAACGAAAGCTTTGCCTTGCCGTTGTATGGTAGGCGGCTCTTATTTTTTTTAACTACTGACTCGCGGCTTTCCTTGCGGCAGTGGACTTTCTCCACGGCAAAATTCGCCTCCCGAGAACGTACGTTAGCTGATTACGGCGATAATGCACGGCGTCGCTTGTGTTTTACCGACGTCAGAAAATATCGAGCAGTCGGTGCCAAGGCGGTGTTGTAGCCTCGATAGCAAAATCGTAAAAGGGCTGGCGAGGAAGCGCGCGAGTCCTCGGGCTACAGATTTATTCGCCTTCGCCGCTTCCTTCGACGCGAAGGCTCGAGCGGGAGCCGGCAATCTCCAGTGATAATTCCAGGTCGGCGCCGTCGTGAGACTCCTCGGCGCGTCCCGATCTCAAGCTTCGGCTCCCGTCCGAATTCACAATTCACGTCAGCTTGGCTTCCCTATCGGACTATCGGCCTCATTGTCCCGCACAAAAAAAAAAAAAAAAAAAAAAATGAAAAAAAAAATGAAAAAAATGAAAAAATAAAGAAATGGAAAAAACAAGAGTACGCTGCGAGGGACGAGGAGCGCATATCGCGAGTTCCGTGTACACGCGTGAGAGAGACCGACGCATATATACATAATGCCACAGGCCTATAATTCGCCAGTGCGTCGTTTCGCTTTTTACGATTGTCTGGCCTGGACTTGCTGACCAGTGGGGCGATACGCCACGCGCGGGGTGAGGAGTCGGGGTGGCGAAGGTGGCGATGGCGGTGGGGAGACGGGGGTCGAAATATCGAGAGGCGTCGTTGAGCCGACGGCGGAGAGCCTCGCGCCTTTGAAGGAGGAAGACGAGGAGGAGGAAGGAAAGACGCCGGGATTATTATACGAAAGTGTGTATCTTTTTATGTCCCTCGAAGCGAGTAGACCCTGCCCTGACTGGCGGGGGGGGGGGGGGAAGGAGGGGGGGGGGAGATGGGAGGGGGCGACGACTTTAATTAAGCCCTCGGCGTTGTTTGCCGCACTCCACATGTATGTCTCTCTGTCTGTCGGTCTGTCGATTTGTCTGTCTGTCTGTCTGTCTGTCTATTTGTCTGTCCGTATGTCTGCCTGTCCATCGTACGTCCGTCTGTGCGTGAAGGAAGTTTTTAAATGGAAAGGAATAGACGTTTGCTTTTCTTGCCGGCCCGTCGTGTCGAAATTTTTCCGCCCATATATTGTACGAGAGCGTTTGTCATTCGCGTTATGCCTTATGTTTACGCGCGCACTTCTATCCAAACGGAAATAGCTCGTGAAAAGAATTAGATGGAAAGCGGCGGTTAATATTATATTATTCGAAATGAGTTGGTTTAGTTTGCTCCAGTTCAAGTGACATTTGTTAATGTTGTGTATTATATTTAGTCGAGGGTAAAAAGATGAATTTGAAACTTTTTGAGGCTTTCCTATCCTCTAATATATATATATATATATATATATATATGTTGCTGTCATTATTATTTTTAATACAAAATAATAATCATTTTATTCGATAATTAAGGAATTTTTTACATTTTTAGCAAACTTAATATAAGAATGTAAATTTGTCGGGCTTTCATTGGGTTTTCATAATCTCATAATGTCAATTATATGGGAGATAGAGGAAAATATCGTTGCACTTGTATATCTTATTACTTTACCTAAAAATGACGATTTTAAGTCCGTGTATTTGTCGAGGTCGTACGGGAATCGCTAATTATTTATTGAATTGCGCGAGGTGGAGCGAGGAATAAACAAAATGTCAAAAGTCGACGTGTATTTGACGAAATTCAATCGACTTTGTTAATCGTTATCGTTGCATTAGTAGGCTGACAATTGAGTCGAACGAGGCTCCTCGTCCGCTTTCCCCTTCTCTTGCGTTTGTAACGAAGATCGAGGCGGAAATGGCAATAAAAGCAAAGAAATCAATGGCTCGTGTCAGCAATACTTCCACATTATAATTCCGTGTACAATAGTAATAGCGCTGCAGCTTGAAAATTTTGAAATGGCCAATTAATCGATCGGAAAATCCGTCCCAGTCGCCGCGCGCGGCATTCTTTGCTACTTAGAAACGACTCGCCACCCGGCAATTTCTCGAATGACCAAACCTCGAGATTACGCGGATGGTACTTACGAGCGCTGCTCGATCGTCCTACACATTACCCAATGTAAATTTCCATTTTATCAACAAGCACAATAATTTCTTTGTTTCTCTCTCTCTCTCTCTCTCTCTCTCTCTCTCTCTCATTCTCTATTTTTTTTTTTCACGGGACATCAACGCGGGGATCCTCTTCACCGTATCGGCGAGGCTTCGCTAATGCATTTAGTGCTGCCAAGTGCGCCACTACAAATAATCGTACCACTAAGCTGGTGATTCAATTGCAGGGTTTGGATTTATCGTGGAATGGGATAATGTGCAAGTAACGTATGGATTGTCGTATCCAGGAATGATTGTTGAGATTGTGTTTGGTAAGAGGAGGAGAACGCGCGTGGCTATCGATGAAAAATATTCGGTTAATATAATGATGATAGGCGGCAGCAATTCGGGCCGACATGGGCTCAAAGTTTTCAGAATTCAACGACACTGAAATCGGTGATCGAGACTATTTCTCTCATAGAGCCCCTCGATTCTCTCATAGAGCGCGTATAATAATCGCCCCCTCCCTCCTCATCCCCGTGCGACCGGTATTGCTAGCGGATAAACAGTTAGGTATTATTATTAGCTGTAGTGAATAGAGTTCGAAAGAGGACACGCGACTCGACGTTAAACGCGAATGTACGTAAGCGAGAGTAAGCAAACAAATATCGCTCGTATCGTCGCGCAATCTTAATCACGTCGGATTGTAAATAGGCCGAGCGGAAAGGTTGAAGCCGAGGCAAGTCCGTTGTATTTATTTTCAACTTCCGCGAGCGCTCGCGATTATTCGGAATGTGCCTGTGTCGAAGTTGGCTGGGCTGGCACGCGCGAGCCGGCACTCGTCCCTCTAACCTCGAGGTGCCAAAGTGCCGAAATTAACGCCGCATTGACGTCACTTGCAGATACATGAAGTACCTGTACCCGTACGAGTGCGAGAAGAAGCGGCTGTCAACGCCGGCGGAGCTCCAGGCGGCGATCGACGGCAATCGACGCGAGGGTCGGCGCAGCAACTACGGGGCTTACGGGCCCGGCGGCGGCGGTGGTGGTAGCGGGGGTCCCGTTGACGGCCTCGTCCACCAGCGCAGCCCTCACACGCCGAGCTCCCTGGCCTCGCTTCACGCCCAGATCTCGCCCCTGTCACTGGTGACGGCGGTGCAGCAGGCCGCGGCCGCCGGAGGCCAACATCAGGTCGGCCAGCAGAGCCTCGTCAACGGCAGCGCGGCGCACACACCGCTGCCCCACCATCCCCATCATCCGCAGCATCAGCAAGGTGCCCTGGGTCAGCCTCCCAATGCAGGTCAGTTGTTGCTCGGGTCGTTTTTTGTTCTATCATAATTCCGGTTCACTAGCGTTCGACCAAAGTCATCGACGTCCGGATCGTCGACCCGGGCGCGGCCCCCACCATTTCGATTAATCCTCTCTCTGCTCGGGGCATTCGTCGAGCGCGTCTGCTTCGTTCGAGGGACTCGATCAAGCCCGTTAAATCGATAAAAGTCCGAAGCAAGCCGATCGCGCCCGTACGAATCGTGAAATTCAAGACCTCGACGTAGGCATTGTTTAATGAGATTATTTCGGGTACGGAAGCCAACGACGGTTAGTACCATCCTCTATACGTCACATTACCTTTCAATTACATCACAATTCAACATCTGCCTATTCCCTTTATTTTCGTCTTCTCCGCCCGCAAGCATATTCTTTATAATCAATGCTCGTTTGCTTTATAATTGAGCGATTAAAAGCCGCGTATCAATGACGTCTACGTCTCTCGCATCTCTCTATTTATCATTAATCGATCGCGTATCTCTCACCGGGTAATAGCGAAACAATGGCCCACGATAATTCCTAGACGCAGGATGAATGAACGTCAGAGCTTTCGTGCCAATATGCAAATGAGAAATAGAGCCTACGAAGGATAAAGATCGATCGTGGGAAATACCTAGGCTTCCAGCTTATTTTAAGGTATTAGAGAGAAGGCCGTGGTATTTCAGACATTGACGCAAAATTATCGCCAAACTTCAGTGAGGTAAAGGGAGAGTGAAAAATACAACCAGAAGAGAAATGTGTGAACCGGAAAAGCCCGTGAAGAGAGAGAGAGAGAGAGAGAGAGAGAGAGACGAGAGACGAGAGAGCGGGCGCGCGAATGAAACGATGAAAGATCGGGTCAAGGGTTATGGAGAAGTGTAATTGATTGTGCGATCTTTGGGAGACAGCCGTTAACGTATAACTCGTTAACGAGCATTCCTTTTCCCTCCATTTCCCTCTCGTTCACGCGCACACACGCGCACTCTCTCTCTCTCTCTCTCTCTCTCTCTCTCTCTCTCTCTCTCGTTACAGAGTATAGATGAGTGGGTGAGCAAGCACCACCAGTCGAGAAGACTAGTCGACACTCGGCTCGAGCCAACCCTTTTTCTTCCTCGATGGATGCTCCCGCATACCATCTTCGCCACCTTCACCCTCAACCCCTTCGGATTATTTATCCTTTCAAGGCTGAATTTCGTCGTTATCAGGGCGCGAAATAAGTCAATTCTCACGCGTCTAGGCAGATTGCTCGACTTTCCCCGCACCTTCGTAAGAATCATTTTTATAAATACGGGGGAAGCATACGTGCTCCCAGCACCGTGGGACCCTTTCCAATTACCCGACCATACTTTAATGGTCGGTGGATCATGCGGGTCGGCATCATAAGCCGCCACTGCCCGACTTCTCGATCTAATCTGATCGCCAAGTGACAACATTAATCGACGACGGCTGCGACGAATGTGCCGACGAGTCGATGCTGCAGGCCATCGGAAACAATTAGATTAAAGCCTAATTAACAACATGCGACTGTGATGTGCAGCAGGTATAGCCCCGGACTTCGAGGTGCGCATGGCCGAGTACGTGAAACACTTGCAGCGCGAGATGGGAAGGCGCGCGGCGGGCTCGCCCCCGGGCATAATGGGCCACCGTCAGGGCAGCACGTCGCCGCCAGCGAGATCGCCGTCGCGCGAGGCTGCACTCTTCGAGATGTCCCGGCTCACACTCTGGAACATGTACAACAACAATCTGCATCCGGGTATCGGCTACCCCCAGGCGGTCTCGCCCCAGCCGAGCTCGCATTCTCCCCAGGCACAACCGGCCAGCCCCGAGCCACAGAAGGAGGCACTCGATCTGGGATTGAGGTGAGTTACCCGGAGCCGCGCGGACTTTTCAGCCCATTCGCGCCGATCACCGACGTCGCTTTTAAGGAGACACGCGTGCCTGGCTGACGCGAGATTGGTAGATCAGGACTGTCTCGCTCGTACGTAAAGCACGCGTATTACTCGTTCCTATTAAGGTCGTCGATAGTGAGCTTCAGCGCTCACTGGCCGAATGGAACTTTTAAGACAACGTTACGTAACGTAACAACAATATCCAATGTAAATTCTATTTTATTTTATTTTTTCTTTCACTATGTATCGTGAATGTGCCTAAATCAATAAGTCAATTGGCCAATCGCCTTTATCGCTGAACATTGCTTACTTTGGTTGTTATACAAAGGCACACCCTCGCGCGCGCGCACACGTGTGCTCAGGTATACATAGGGTCGTTGAAAGGAAATAAATGCTACAACTTATTTCTCCAATATGGTCGGTGGTCGGTGAAGTTAATTGTAGAGCGGCACGTCGCGAGCCGTTTTATGAATTTTGAGGGAACGAATGAAAAAACAAAAAAAAAACAAAAAAAACAAAAAAAAAATATCGGAGGTAGCTCGGCAAGGATGGGGAAGAGTTCGTACATTTGTCGTATTGCGACTTGACGCTCTCCGCCGACTGCTAATTCGATATTAGCATCTCGACGACCTCGGCGAGATCCTAATGACTATGGCGAATAATTGCAGATCCTCGCCAAGCTCTTCGTCACCCGCTCGACAAAGTCCCCCATCGTCCGGTGGCAGTATCGCCATTAAGCGCGAGGTCGAGCACGGCGTGACCGCCGGCTCGGCGTCCAACAAGAGGCTATGCATGGACGAGGACGGCCACGGGGACAACAACGTTCCCGCCCTCCCCGGCGCACACATCAAGATCTCTAATCGAGGTACGTTCACGGATCTTTCGAGAAAATCGTGGAAGGAGGAGAAGGTGGAGGAGGCAAGCCAGGAGCTAATCGCCCTCGTCCTTTGTCCCATTGGTGTTCTAGGTGACGGCCGCGACAACTCGCTGGTGGTGAGCATGGAGCTGAACGGCGTGATGTACCAGGGCGTGCTGTTTGCCCAGACAGACGGCAGGGCCAGCCTCGCAGCCTCGACAAACAACAACGAGACGAAGGCCTCGTCGCGCAACGTCGTCTCGTGAACGCCCGGCCAGTAGGTTAGCGGCGGGGCGGCGAGGAGGGGACCGCACCGTCCACTTCAAGCGGCGTCGGCGTGATCCGGCGTTGTCCGGTAAATGGACGCATTGACGATGCCGCCGTTACCGGACCCGCGCATTCTACATACATAAACAACGGTCTAATTCATTAGTAACAGGCGGTAGTAACAGGCGGTACCCTGGCGACGTCCTCGACTTTAATTAATGTGCACGACCGGGACGCGCCCCGACATATGTACCCCCCGATGCACATGCGTGTGATGCTGTACGTTTGGCACCCGCATTATATTCTTTCGATTCTCCCCCCCCCCCATCGCCATCCCCATCCCCACTCTCCCCTCCCTATTTCGTCGTCTCCTTCTCCTTCTTAGTTCTCCATGTTCTTCAGGAGCCCTTATATACATATAAATTTTCTTGGCGATACGTTTGTTGCGCGTATGCGAGAGGTAAAGGCGCGCGATTATTAAACGATTAGTTAATTAATTGGTGGTTCAGCCAATTAATTATCACTTTCATCACTATTGATTATTAATTAATCATTATTAATTAATTAATTATGATTAATTAATTATGATTAATTAATTATGATTAATTAATTGATTATTAATTGATTTTTATTAATTATTATTATTAATTATTATTATTATTATTATTATTATTATTATTATTATTATTATCATCATTATAGTGTGAATAATCAACGTATGCATTATGATTCCTGTGTGCAATGGAAGACAAGAAAGAGCCAGGTTCTCAGCCCATCCTTTTTTTTAAGTTTTTCTCCCTCCTTCGCTCCCTCCCACCCTCCGCCACGGCCCCTATTAATTATTCACCCTTATCTTTCTCATTTTTTAAGTCGAGTTGCCCGATCCGCTCTCTCTATCTCTCTTTATTATTATTGTAAGAATACGTTTTTTGCGCGTCTTGCTCGATAACAACGTCTCCGTTGATTAGCAAAATCCTCCCCTTTGCCGACGAAAACATCATGATTATGTGTGCGCGCGCGCCCGCAATCTCTACTACTTTACACGTCTGCTCGCGATCAATGAGCACGTGTGTATAAATGCACATACACATGCCGATCGACGCAGCGTTGATTTATCATTAGCGAATTATGTACCCACGGACGGAACTAGGAATTCGAAGGGATTCCTTGGGATGATTTTTTTTTTACTTTACCAAGACGCGATCCGCGCAATAAAAGTTCTAAACTTTGTAACACTGTCACAAATAATAAGTTTCTTTTTTTAAATCGTCGATATTTTATGAAATACGCAATATGTACTTTCTAACTTAAAAATGAGTAAAGCATTTTATCTGTGCGTAGCTGTAAAATGAAAAGAATTCTCAACGCTAGATAAACATATTAGATGTTTCTTTTTAATATATTGGACATAATGATTAAGTAGCTTTAACAAATACTTTTAATTTCCATAATATTTAGTTGCTATTATGAAACTTCGGGGATATATACTTTAATAATACTGGCAATACAGAAATCTGACACGAAAAATGAACAAAGTGATGTGGTGATTTATGTTTTATCAAATGAATTTTTTTTATTTTATTGCTGTTATAAATGTATAAGCGATGGGGAGAGATCGTAAGTTGGAGGAAGTTTATAGGGATAAACTTACCATTAATTATTCAAGAAAATGAGATGAGAGCGTTTAAATCGCGGAGACGTTCCTATGCGCGCGAGCGAGCCTCACCTGGTCGGGGATTATCACATAGTATTAGTCGTATCATCACAGTCAGAGTGAACGTCGTTATTCTGTTTTTTTTTATTTTTATTTTTTTTTATTTTTATTTTTTATTTCATATGTACACGGCCGTATACACATGCACGCGCGCGCACGCACGCGCACACACACACACACACACACACACACACACACAAACAAACAAACAAACAAACAAACAAACAAACAAATAAAAAGTAATCATTTAATTCGCCTAATCAAAACGTCTTTATTTATTTATTGTCTCGGAGTCTTAGTTTTTGTTTTTCTTTTCTTTTCTTTGTGTTGTCATTTTTCCTTGTGAGAATCACTTTAAACGTCGCCAATTAACAATAATTCTATAATGATATAATTATAATGTAGAACATTTCCTCGTGTAAAATAAATTTAGAGAGCGTCAATACAATTCACTTCTTATCCCGCCTCTACAGATTTTATAAGCATTTTATTAATATTTGTACGTGTACATTCGTTTTACATTTTATGACCAAACTATTAATTAATTTCTTTTGCAAGCGTCGTTTATACGACCTCCGTATATCGACAATGTGATTTTATAATATTAATGTATAACCGTTTATTTGAAAATTCCGTTTTTAATTAAGTATATATGACAGCTGTATTATCAGTTAACAGCAGTAACGAAGATCTTCCCTTGTGTTTCTCTTCACGATATTACAACTTTATGTTTATTTCAATGTCTCGAGTTGCTTTTCAATAAATTGTCAATACGAATAGCCGCCAGACAAAAAAAAGAAATCACTTTGTCGGTATCCTACATCGTTCAAGCGAATAAGCAATTCCCTCGTTTCTCTTAATTCTTTTGCTCTTTTTTCTTATAAGTTTGTACATATTGTCATACGAGGATTAATTAACAAATAGAAATAAACGATCTGATAAGAATATGTATGGTCCAGGCGTGCACGCGTGCTTGCCCGTTTAGGTGTATGCGTAATTACGATGAACGAAATAGGCGATTTGATGAATTCGGTTATTTTATATTGAGCAAAATATTGATTATCGAGATTTTTATTCTTACACGCTCGCTTCATTTTGAAAGTTAAATTTTCTTTTTAACATGGACAAGTTTCGTGAATTGTTAATGTTCTGTTGCTTCATCTTCTGTTTTTTTTTTTTTTTTTAAGAATCATATACTACGAGCAAGCGATTTTAAGAACCTGCGGCTCGATAATTCCCCTTCTTTCCTTCTTTTATTCTTTCTCCTGCTGCTTCCCCACATCCTACCCAACCACCCTCACACTCCCCAAGCCCCTGTTATTATTCTATATAGAAAGTTTTGCGAAATCTCTAAAGCTGTGTACTTAATACTACGAGAATAATGCTGATCAAACGATAATAATGTAAAGTTGAATTTTAATCATATCAGTATGTGAAAGACAGACAAAATGATTTTTACACACGATTTTAAACTTTCTTTTGTTGACTAGTGACTCAGTGCAATTTATTTATTATTTAAATTTTATGGCTTTAACTTAATAATTATGGTTTTAAATCCTTATGTGTCGATATAATTTTTCTTCTTTTTTTTTTTTTTTTAATTCCTCACAAACTACGATAACTTGAACAAAATGTCCTTCTTTAATTTAAAAAATAATAATTTATCTTTTTATAACATCGAAATCATTAATTTTAGAGACAACGATTGTTTTATTTACTTTTATAAATACATCGATAAATATTTTGATTGGAATAAAAAATTAAATTTTTATATGTCCCACATTTAATGTGACCAGACGCAATCCGATTTTCTTTTCTCTTTTTTTTTTTTTTTTTTTTTTTTTTTTTTTTTTTTTTAGGATTGAATCATAATTATTTACAGCGAATTTAAGCAATTAATGCTATCTGATTAAAATTCACGTGCATCAAGCTAATTTTTCATTAGAAGAAAATAAAAAATGAAATTGTTAAATTTTACAAAAACGAAATGTGTTATACTTTGATAATGTTGTAAACGAATTCGTAAATAGATCATTAATTATAATTCAATCGCATACCACGAAAATATTGTCGAATAATTAATTAGTATGCAAGAGAAAAAATGTAGAAAGAAGAGTAAATAATGATTTAAAAAAAAAAAAAAAAAAAAAAAAAAAAAAAAAAAAAAAAACTACTACTACTACTACATGTGAGAGATATAAACGAAAGAATAGAAATGCGAAAGGAATCTAATTACATTCGTAAACAATATGTACACAATTATTAGAACGGCAAAATATAACTAAATGGTTAGAGTGCAAGTGGTGACATTTTTTAGTCATAATCGTTATTGTATCTCACATATAGAAGAAAATTAAGGTATTAGAGGTATATAATGAGACAAATACTGGTTATGCGAATGTACGAATTAAAAAATGGTGTTTTAAGCTTCTTCCTTTTTTTTTTTTCATTTGTACGGGAAAAAAAGAATGAAAGATACAGATCTTTCGAGGGCGAAAACACTAAAAGGAAAGGTAAATTTTTATTGTTCATAGTTCGAAGATTAGCCAAAAAAGACTGTTATATAAGACAAATATTACTCTAGAAATTAATTCTTACTACGATTTAACTATTAAAGATATTATCATGTCATTTATAATAAGAGATCATTTTGCCTACACTGAACTATTAGCGATAGTTGATGAAAAGCTACCACCACAGCAATTTTTTTTTTTTTTTTATGTTGACGCGCGAGATTGCGGGAGGCCTTTCTAATCAAAACTACGTTTTTAATAAGAAAGAAAGTTAACTCAAGAAGATTTGATGGAAATAAAAAAAGATTTATATTGACATTATCTATTGATTTTAAAGACATTGGAAGGAGTATAAATAATTCTGCTGTTGTCTTGAAAATGAAAATAAAAGCTAATTGTATATTTTTTATTTTGTGAAAATTTTAATACGCTATTTCCATCAAATTCTTTGATCTAATGAAAAGTCATGTGCCCACCTAATTTACCGATCACCAATAATCTTTTACAGATTAAACATACAGCGTATATATTAAACACGGGCGAGACTTTAAACGAAAAGGAGGTCCAGATTATGTGAAGAAGATTCTTGCACCCCAAGTATTATAAAGCGAGAGAAAGAGATAAAGAAGAGGTGCATTAGGTGGTTCCTTATTAAGCGATTTATTTCTTTTCTTCTTCTCTCGAAGGCTCATTGTGACACGCAATATATTAATATACGTATACGTATATGTATATATGTATATGTATATGCATATGTATATGTATATATTTCTTTGTTTTTTTTTTTTTTTTTTTTTTTTTTTAATCTGTCACGCTCGATTGTGATTCGGCAAAAAGCTCGTGAGGCATTCGTTAACTGTTAGAGCCATCCTGTGCGCGAGTGCCAGCCGGCTATTACTTAGGACATATTATAAATATAAATATAAATATACATATATAAATACATAAATACATATGTGTGTGAGTGTGCGTGCGCGCGTGTTTATATGTATGCGTGTGTGTATGTATATATATATATATATATATATATATATATGTATATATATATATATATGTATATATGTATATGTATATGTATACGTATGTACACACGTATATGTATATAGGCACATATGCATACGCAGGCATATATGAATATGTATATGTGTGTGTGTGTATATATATATATATATATATATATATATATAT
Organism: Ceratosolen solmsi marchali; assembly: GCF_000503995.2. Lineage (NCBI taxonomy): Eukaryota > Metazoa > Arthropoda > Insecta > Hymenoptera > Agaonidae > Ceratosolen > Ceratosolen solmsi. The sequence continues at coordinate 4,315,161 of NW_011948416.1, read as the reverse complement.
ATATATATATATAAATAAATAAATAAATAAATAAATATATAATTATTATTTTTTAACTAAGTAACAATTGCACCATAAATTTACAACGTATAATATTGTAATGATGAATGTGTATATACATGATATCGATCGACGAGAAAAAAAAAAAAAAAGATAAAACATAGAACACCGATGAATTTAATTATATCGTAGACTCTCCTCAACATAGCAGCTTAATATTTCTCTGTAAATCTATGTAAACGTGCCCCACGATCATAAATAAAAATGAACATACTTTTATGTCTTTTATCCTGTCATTTCTACATCACCTTATTATATTATAATATAGTTTTTTGCAATTTATTTCAATGGTATTCGAGCATTCCACCTCCTACCACCACCACCACCACCACCACCTCGCCCCGCCCCGCCCCCGCCACCCGCAAAATAAATCAAGATATAGTTTAAAATAAATAAAATAAAACAAGGTATTGTTTAAAATCATTATTTTAATTATAAAAGTAATTGATTTAGCGAATTATTCACTTAAATCCAAACATTTTTGAAATTATCAATTATTTCAATCATCTTATTTTTCTCAATGTCACTTGCAAAAGCATAATTAACGGTGGATTTCATTAAATTGACAAGATGACTTTTATTTAAATTAAAATGCTCGACAGCCAGCGTGAATTCCTTTGACAAAGTTGTGTCAAAAACGCCCTTATCGTCAGTCTGGAAAAAGTTACAGTTTAGATGGACAGTAGTTGGCAGTGAAACATATATATGGATTAATGAATGCTCTTGCACACTCACACATATGCAAACGGGATGCTTCGATTCATACAAATATTTAAAATGATGAGAGCTATAATTTGCAACAGTTTTACACTTAACATTTGACGTCAAACATATTTCTGTAAAAAAGACGTTTAGGATTGAATAATTTAAAAATTTTTATTTTAAATATAATCGTACGGTGCTGTATTTACCAACTGGGATCTTAGAATCTAATAAGGTTTGGTATAGCCTTTCCGATCCGTTTGAATGTTGATGAATACAAGTGCCGTGGCCCAATCTTTCAGGTTTAAATTTCAAAATATTCATACATTCCACTTCGTTCGCAACCTATAATAGACATAAATATATTAATAGCTTCAAACTATGCTTAAAATGATATTACAATATTAAGTAACAAGGTCCTGCTAATTATTTTTATTAAGGATTATGTTAATTACACATGGCCGTTTCAAAATCATCTAATGACCAATAATTGGTAAGAAAAATAATTGAAAGTCAAGTGATAAAATAACTTGAAAGTTTCTCGAGCCAAGATTAATTATAAAATAGAAGAAATTTTCGAAGCTTAATGATTGATTGTCTCGTTAGTTAAGATTTTATTTCTGTGTAAAAATACAATGTACCTCGGCACAGTGCGCAGCAATCTTCAAGCCAGCTTTTCTAGCCTGATAAAGTAATTCTATAAAAGCTTCTCCTTTCGTTGGATCTCCGGACAAGTCAATGCCAACTATATTTTTGTACTCTTTGCACATATCAATAGCTAAGTGAATATTTTCTTTTGCTGCCTTGTAGCCCTGTTTTCGATTGATCGATATCAATAATTTCACAATAATATCTATTTTTTCCGTTTGACATGTCCTGAAATTAAGAACAGTGGCATTTTTATTTCTTTATCGTTTAATGATTTATAATGACTAGTTTGAGTTATCGTATACGCGTACTCTATGGCTTTCAAAATAGCTAGTACGTATTCTGTTTTTGTCATTCCATTTTCTGCGCGAGGTGTGCTTCTTAATTCCAAATAAATGACATTGTCCTCGTAAAATTCCTTGATTGTATTATACGTTGCAATAAAGACAGCCTCTGGTGTTGTAGTTACAGAATAAACAATGTTAAAAACTTCGAAGACTCTAAAAACATTAGCAATTCAATTAAATTCACCTAAAGCAAATGAGTCGTACGCTTGAAATATTAATTTATAGTTTGCATCATTGGTATTGTTATTATTGCTATATACTTTAGTTTCTTATAACTTGGTCATTTTAAAGCGACAACTACTCGGACAAAATGTTTAAAAAATTTGTACAAACTCGCTCGTTACGATACAAACTATAAATTTGGTAGTTCTATACAAATAATAATTTACTCTTTTAACGATGCAAAATTAAAAGCCTCGCACGTATCAGTCTTTTCTGGGTATTTCATTTTATACAAATCATCCAATGTCTTTTTGCTTAATGCTCCATTCAAATGCGCATGCAACTCCTTAAAATAATAGTCGTATCAATTGATTAATTAAAGGTAAAAAGTTGAAATTATAACATCATTAAATGTTTGTTAAACTTACAATCTTTGGTAATATTTGACAAAATTGTTGAAGGCATTTACTATTTTCTATATCACTATTATTTTCAAACATCTTAATTATGTAATTATAATTTTGTATAATTCCAAATATGTATTTTTCATTTATTTTGAAAAATATTCATTAATCCTATTCGATTTTTACAAGTGCGTTGACGCTCAAGTTAATTTTCTTTTCTTTCGTTTGTTCAAATTTCTTCAAGATGTCCACATAAACATCGCGCATGCTTGCAAATACTCCTGTGATAATAACAATTTTTATTCTCTAAAGTTTTTTAAAGTACACGTAACTCTTCAAAGAAAATTCATGAATATTAATATAAGGTATTGGGTTTGAACGAGGTTTTCAAATATATAAATACATTTTGGAAATATGTTAAAGGAGTAGGGCATAAGGATTAAGGTTACACAGTTTAATAATATATGAAAACTTTGTAAGATATGTGGATTAATAGAAATAAAACGCCTGTGTCCTATATAACGTTTATAATTTATTCAAGTAGAATTTAAATTGCTATTAGACTATCTTCCAACGTCATTAACATGTATCATGCGGAAGTTTAAATCCAACAAGACTCGCAGTTTCTTTTATACTTCGTTCGCCTTTACCACTATAAATACTATTAATTTCCTGATATTTTCTAACAGAATTTAAGTAGCACGCATAATTTTGAGCTAAATTTTGCAGATCTTCTTTATCCTTACAATAAACTTCGGAAGTCTCTTTATGAGCTCGACTTTGTTCTAGAATGTACTGCATGGTTATATTATTTTTTAGTTGACTTTGCGACGACGTCTTGCGTATTTCACTTGCTAATAAACGCAATAAGGAGAGATTGCTTTTCATTTTTCTTCTTGAAAATTATAAGGACTGTCGATAAATTCAGGATCGTTGTCACCGCACAGTAAGGATGTCGTTTTGTCCCAGAAATCTACAGGAATCTTACCCAATTTGTCTTTTAAAAATATATGTAAAGAAGTTCCATTAAATATATTTGTATATTCAAAATTATTCCTTAATACAATTTCAGTAACGTACGGTTTTAGCTTGTATATATAATACGCAGTCTGCTTAAGTAAAGTATTTGTCGTGTGGCATTCCAGTTCTGACCAACTGTTACCTAATAAAATACAATTACGTATTAAAGGGCTCCAGTTAGCATATAAAAAGTTATTCGTTAGTTGTTTTGAACAATGTGGCATAAATACAAGCGTAGTGCAATTATTTAAAACTCTTTTCCCCCCCTCGTTTTTTTCAATAACTTGCAAACTCAATCGTTTTAAGCTCACAATTTCATTTTTAAAAAAAAGTGGATCGTAAATATACGTATTAGCAGAATAAACAGTTTTCAGAACTAATAATGCAGCTAATTGATATTTCGAAGAATTGTTTTGGGAGAAATTTCCAAGGCCGTAACAAATAATATCATCAATACCAGTCGAATTCAAAGTTATCAAAATCTTTTTCACTTCGTTAATTAACGTTTGATGAAACTGCGATTCTTTAAATTTCAACAAAGCACTGTTTATTTTATCAAGAATTTCATCGACAGAGTCACATTCAACAATTACTGGCTTACTATTGACATGTAATTGAGCTTTCGTACGTTGCCGGCGTGAATTATATTTAACTAATTGAAAAGCATCGTCATTGCGCTCATTAACCATTACTTAATAATCAAATTATCGTATCTTACACAACTACTACGCGTTTAACGAAATTAAACAAAATAAACTACAAATTATATATACGTATGCGTACGCACGCACGCACACGCGCAGGCACACACAGCCGCGCACAGGCGCAAAAACACACAAACACACACGCACGCGCAAACACACACGCACACAAATATATATATATATATATATATATATATATACCTGTTCTACATGGTAAAATGTTGCCGCAAAATTACTTTGGTAAATTGTTTGGGATTATTGTTATTACTTAAATGCTCTCGATCACCATGTATCTCCGCATGTACATATTCTGCACTTTTCATGGGATTCGAGAGCACAAACAAAAGCCGCCTGCCCCATAACGTCATTAGGGCTGTGACAGTCATGAACATAGTCAATTTCACCAGAGTTAACGACTTACTGCGCGCACATTAGACTTTGACGGTTGACTGTAAAGATCGGCAATCTTGACGGAGAATTTTACCTAACCGGACACGCCTGACGCTCCTCTACATGCGCATAAGCGCACAAGAAATTAAAAAAATTATAATTCCTAATTCTGACATTTTCATCCTTCATAAATTAACTTTATAAATATTTACAATATGATATAATAACTGAATAAGCGTGTCACAATACAAATCTTATTATTTTATTTTATTTACAGGGCCATATCAATAATCATAACATTAAACGTATGTGCCTTTTATTATCAAATAGCATTATTAATTTATTAATTTGCCGATATCCGTTGAGAGCTTATAAAGTATTCGAAAAGTTCACCAACGGCAGATATGTACTTGTTCAATATCTTAATTGTACCCATTATCGCCTATGAGCTATTATTATACGTTCACACACGGTATATTCCAATACCAAACGAATATTACAGTTTCTATCAGAACGTGTGCGTGCAGGGCAGTATGTAATATGAAAATTATTATTTATAAAAAATAATGTGTTATTCAAGTATTTGGTCGTAAAATTATGTATGAACAATGAACGATCTCGATTTCCGAAAATTCTATATGTGCCTACGTATTTTCTTAGGTACTTGAAATATTTTTGTAAACTAATGTATAACCAGAGTGTATAAAATAACTTCGATCTTCTAATTGTCTTATCCTGTTGTTACATTTCTATCCCAATGCATCATTAAATTGTCCTAGCAAATTTTTTTTAACAACTTATTTTTCAATACCACTTTTACCGTTACCTTTAACGACCCTTAAACTATAAGCTTTTAAGCACTTGAAACGTAAATGCGAAAGAATTAACTTATAGGCGATTCCGCAATGTGAAAATTACTAAAATTTATTTTCATATAAAGTAAGTGATATTTTATGAATCGGTTTACACATAAATGTTAATCATTTGAGTATGCATTCTGCAAAATAATATATAAAATATCCATTATAACAGCTACGATAAGGAAATTTCCAGCACTGCGCTAAGAAAATACTCTGTAATTTAATAAGATTAAATTATAAAATGATTGAGGTATATTTAAATAATGTATGTATTTGTAAAAAAAAAAAAGATTGTTAATTTTGAAATAAAAATATGCTGTTTGGAAAATATATTTTTTGCAGAAATATAATTAAACCAAAATTTTTTGACGGTTAATATATATTAATTAACTTCTACGTATTTAAGGACTACAGCTTAATTTATTAATGTTATGTCTAATTAAATACTTGTATAGTAAAGTTTGTTTTTTGCTGAATTTTGATTGCGAGTTTTTTTGTTTTTTGTTTTTTTTTTTACGCTCAAGGCATTCTGACTATACTGTAATTAATATATTTTTTCTCAAACCCAACAACCGAAGTAGAACAAAAAATTCTTTATGTATATAATATATGTAGCACGCCCATTTTCTTCGCAGCACTCAATTTCCAGTTGCTTAATTATATAAATTAGCGTATTAAATTTATCGCTAGAGCTACATAAATTAAAATTTACTAAAATGAACTTCTACGGTAAAAAAAAAAAAAAAAAAATATATATATATATAAATTATAAAGAACTCATCTTAATAAAAAGAATTCTAAAGTACAAAAAAATTGAAATAATCACAATAAAATATCTAATTGTTATTGAATACTTTTTTTTTTTGTTTTTTTTTTTTTTTTTTTTT
>NW_011948416.1:4288962-4307793 GCF_000503995.2 Ceratosolen solmsi marchali | reverse complement strand
CCCTCCCCCCCCCCCCCCCTCGCGCCTCCCCGCCCCACCCCGCCCGCCCAACGAGAAAAAAAAGATCAAGTTGTAAGAACACGATTTCTCTTTTCATTCTATCCAAGGGCTGAAGACTTTTAGTCTCAGTTAAGAGAAAAATGGACCCTCGCACAAATTGCGCATCTGGTCAATCTGGAATATTTATGTTAATTGGGCTCAAAGATTAATTTTCGTTGATTAAAATTTTTATAATAAATATCCAAGCGATTGGCGGAGGTATTTGGCAGAGTTTTATTGGTTTGCCTTCGTTTGGCGGTGCAAAATAATTTATACGATAAATATTCGTTCTCGCATTACTTTCTTAGCGAGTGATCGAGCGAATGATCGATTAATCAAATACGTATTAAAAACTTAGTTATCGTTAGTCTTGCGCTCGATGAAAATAATTATCCGAGACTCTATCAAAGTTGATCGATTGATCACAGCAGATCAATGAGTAACTTAATTAATTAAACGGCATTAATTTATTACGATGCGAGCTATTGCAATTGCAAATAAATAAACGCGAAGAGAATTGTCGAAAAAAGGGGGGAAATATTTTTTTTTTGTTTCTTATCTAATCCTTAAAATATGTACAAAGTAGGTAAACCTATTCTGTTTCGACCTCCTACAAGAAACATTTAACATTTATCCCTCATTAGGAGAGAAGTCGGCCTTCGATAATTCTTGTGTGTGTGTGTGTGTGTGAGAGAGAGAGAGAGGGAGAGAGAGAGAGAGAGAGAGAGAGAGAGAGAGAGCGCGTACGTGTATAGGTGTTTGCACTCGGGCATCCGTAATCCCTTCTTCGTTGGAGGGTGAAACCTTCGGTGTAATCATAAAATTCCCACGTGTTTGGCACAAGAGATTGGTTTTATTGGGCTATAAAGCATAGGGAATAAAAGGAAAATGATCCATTTGGGATATAAAAATTTGAGAACTCACATCCTGCACTAAAGATCGAGTTCCACGTACGTAAATAGCGTTTGGCCAATCTTTTATTAAATTACTGATGAAATTCGTCATTGAGCGCGGAGCATCGGCTTGGCTCAGAATTTGAAATTTCGTCCGTTCGAGCCGACATTACACAAATCGATGCATCTCGTCCAACCCACCAACTAACCGATGCATTTTAACAATTGAGCATGCGTGTTCGGCAGATAATTAACCATTAAAAATTAACGATTAAAATTTTAGGCATTAATGATTAAACATTTAAGTTTAAAAATAAAAGAAGGCTAACCCGATGCCACGGTCTCTACGATGCTTATTCGACCTTCAACAATCGGCGTAAATTACATTGCACCCACTGAATTGTCAATGCTACGTGACTGTCAAATTTCATGGTCTGACGAGATAAAGTGACGAGTTGGACCATGCGCTGAGGGTTCGGTGAAGTTGGATGCGCACATGTCGTAAAATGCTTGATGCGCCGCCGTCAGGAACGATGAAAGCTGACACTGGCTGTTGTAGAGTTACTTTCCCATCCTATCACCGTGTTTCCATCCACTTCACTCTCCTTTTCATTGCATTTGTATATTTTCGCTCAGTGTCGCTGCTCGGCGCTTCCTGTCTTCATATTGTAGAAAAGTATCTGGCATCATAAATAATACCTTTTTGCTACTTCCAGCGAAAAGGTTATATACAGCATACGTATGCGTTTGCATTTGCGTTTTATTTTTTAACCTTATGTTCTTATAGCATTACTTATTGAAGTGATCACCGGTGAATTTATATTTTCAGACGTCGGCTGAAAGTCGTCGCCTAGCTCAAACTTTTTACACTGTAGTTTGTAAAAATATTACGCACTTCGCAGAAAGAGAGAGAGAGAGAGAGAGAGAGAGATAGAGAGAGATAGATAGATAGAGAGAGAGAGAGAGAGAGGAGGGAGAGAGAGAAAGAGAGAGAGAGAGAGAGAGAGAGAGAGTGAGCAGGAAGGACTTTTGATAATACAAAGTTGGCCGATTATCAAGACTGGGAAATTAGAGCTTCTATTTTCCGTTAGTTTATCGTATTTACGCTCGATTATATTGTATATCAAAGCCAATTTATGATTGAAATTGTAAAGAATACGTTTAACGTTTAAACTACGAGCGTCACAAATTCGTACCTTTTTTTATTTTAGTGCGATTCACAATGTCAGTGTCAGATCGTTTTGTGGGATCCACCGTTTCCATTAAATGTATCGATGACTTGGGAAGCTATCAGGGTGAAATCATCGCTTTGACGGATGAATTGGTCACACTTACCAGGGTATTTTGGAACGGTAAACCCTACAGTAGTCCAACCGTTAGATTAAGGTTTGAATTTTTTATTTACAGCGAAATTTGTTCCAATATTCGAAGCTAATGTTTACTTTTAACCGACTACCATATGTAATTTGTACCTTCGTAAAGATCTTACTTTTCCATTCTTGGCCAATATTGTGTGTAATGTGCCATTTGCGTTTCCCTCTGTATTCCAAATTAAATCTTCTAAATGTCTTTTAGGGCTAAGGATATATCGAACGTATATATAATTAATACAGAGTACTCAGCTCCGGTCAGACAGGAACCTCAAGGTAAGTACACCATTAAAAGGCCAATCGCTAAGAAAGTTAGCACAACAATCTCGGAATACGCTGTACCAATTTTTGAACCACCTCCAGTACTTCCAAGTGTGAAAAAACTATTGCCAGAGGGGAAGGATTGGACGGACCTGACAGTACCAAATGGAAAACCTGGTCATTAAGAGCATAAAATTATTAGTATTATTTGGCTTTGCGCATTCAAAAACTTTAAACTTGCCTATTAGCTACGTTATAGTATATTTGTCGTTGTTGCTTTCATTACATCGAGCCCTTCTTGCATTTCATATAGTTCTATCGAGGAGGGATGGAACATTGAGGCGAAGAATGAGCGAGAGAGACGAGCAAGCCTTCGGTACACCCATCGACCAATCTTTGCATCAAGACTTTGATTTTGAGAAAAATCTGGCTCTATTCAATAAAGAGGTTGGAATTTAATTATAAGCAAACCTTTCGACTAAAACAAAAAAAAAACTTTAAACCTTTCAAACGGATCAAATTACCTTAATTATCAAACGTGCGTCTCAATGTTTTAGACTTTAGGCATCTAAACAATTCGTTGGCTCGTCTTGTTTTGCTCTTGGATAAATCTTGGATAAATCTTGGATAAATTATAAGTTAAGTAACTCCTTTGCAGGCCGTGTGGCAAGAAATCAACTCCAAAAAGCCCGACGTTGTTCAACAGTCTCAAAACAAAGGTGGCAACAAGGCCAGATACAGGCACGACGAGAACGTTATAGAATCGGAACCTCTGGCCCTCAGGCAAATCGTCGTACCCAATGCTGGTCCTAAGGAATACGTCACCGACGACGGCCTAATAATCCCCAGCGTAACACTCGACCTCCAACGGCAATTGATAGGTGCCGCCGACCGACTTGGCATCAGCTGGGAGAGAAGGGTAAGTATCAACATCCGCGATTATCCCACGAGCCATAGCCCAACCGGGATCATAATTTACATTGCTCATTGACTCTTAAACCCTCGACACGAATCGCCCGAACCTAACGCAAAGCCAAGACCTAACCGCATCACCGCTCCCCATTACATTAAGACCTCTCCTCCTCCCCCCCCCATCAACCCCCCCCCCCCCCCCCCCCCCCATTCCCCCCCCCCCCCTCTCTCACCCCTCGACCCTCGACCCTCGGCACCGCAAGCGCCAGCCAACCTTCATAATCCAAGCTCCTTATCGCGGCATTCCCTAGTCGCACTATCGACCATTATCAAGTAAGAATACGCCGTTTCCCTTAAACGCTTACAGCCTTAAACGGAGTAGACATCCTCGTAAATGCCTATGCGATTTAACCGAGAGCACGCGTGGTTTGATGCACAGGTGGAGTTGCTGGGCCGCGCTGGCACGGAGATAACCCTCCAGCTATTGGGTGGGGCCCACCGGCTTAGCCCGAACAACGCGCACCAGTGGCCGACGGTGGTGGTGCTCTGTGGTCCGCATCGATCCGGAGCAGCGGGAATCAACTGCGCGCGTCAGCTGTCGAGCCACGGCGTCAAGACGATCATTTACGTCGAGAGCTCCGAGGACGTGTTCGTGCTGCAGGAGCTGTCGCTGTATCGGCTGACGGGACACAAGGTGGAGACCGAGGTGAAGAAACTGCCCGCGGCGACGGATCTTATAATCGTCGCCCTATGCGAGGAGCGCTCACCCAAGTGCGTCACCCCCGTGGCCAAGTGGGCGAGCAACAATCGAGCCTCGGTATTGGCGATCGAGCCGCCGTCCAACGGGACGCCCGGGATCGTTTGCAAATACAGCCTCGTCTCCGGGCTCCCGCTCTCCCACTGCCACGATAACGGTAGACTCTACCTCTGTAATCTCGCCCTGCCCAACAAACTCTTCTCCGAAGTCGGCATCACTTATCGGTCGCCCTTTGGGCCAAAATTCGTCATTCCCCTGCATCCGAACAGCTCCTAGCTCGTCTAGAGGACTACTCGATGGACTACTGCGTTGATCGCGCCACGCCCTGGCAAGTTGGAGAGGACGATGCATACAGTCCTCGAATACATTAACAGCCGTCTCTGTCTCCTAGAAGCTTTAGTGCTCCTACTACTCCGGATAGTGTTAACGCTGAGCCTAAGAAGATCCACTTGGACTTGGCGCGTCGGTTAAAGCCTCGATTTTCGGCTCCAAATGTTTTTTGTTGTTGACGCAGCCGACTTAGCGCCTCGCCCCTCTCCGCCCACCTCGCCCGTCCCGCTCAACATACCACGAGCATCAGCAGCCCCCGTTATCGCTTTAATCGAGCGAGCGAGCGAGCGAGCGAGCGAGCGAATTTTGCAAATAGCTAATGCAATTGGCTCGAATGCGAGTGGCCAAATACAGCGTGGACTTTGTATTCCTTTGTATTTGATTCGATTCGATTCGATTCGATTCGATTCGATTCGATTCGTGCGCAAGGAAAGGCGGCTATTGATGTTAATCTTTTTGAATCAGGATGGAAAGTACCGTGTGAACTATTATTTTATTTGTATAAATCATCGTTGCATTCATAACTTTATAAGATTTACTTTACATATCAAACACTATTAATAATAAAAGCCAGCATTCTTAAGTACTTGCTAATTGTTTTCTTATTTTTAGTTTACAATTATAAATAATGAATTTGCTAATATATAACAATCATTTATTAATTGAATGGGAATTTCCCGATATTTGACATTGACAAATTTTATTGTTAATCGGCAAAAGGTCTTTTGAAATGCGCGTCGTCAAGCTTTTATTATTCATAATGAAAGCTCTAGCCAGGGTTTATTATCAATTGTACATGCGTAAAAGCTCGTAATATGAAAACTTAACCGAAAGTAATTCATAACCGTGTGGAATGTACATGATTTATATTTGTATTTCAATATTGACAGAGTTATGCGGCCTTCTGATGACATTTTTTTTTTTTATGGGTTTTAGATAACACTTGACTTATTAATTTTGTCAATTTCAAAAAAAAAAAAAAAAAAAAAAAAAAAAAAAAAAAAAAAAAAAAAACAAAATCAAAAAAATAACCAGATAGCTGATTTATTTGTCAATCAATCCACGCCAAGAAATGTAATTCTACGTTAGTGTACGAATGCTAATTAATTTTTTGCTATGTAAACCATAATTTTATATTTGCTTTTTTCTTTTTTATTTGCTCTTTTCTCTTCTCTCTTCTCTCTCTAAATCTCTCTCTCTATCTATCTCTCTCTCTCTCTCTCTCTCTCTTCTTGTTCTACCGAGAAATAAGCGTTAATTTTAATTGAACTTTAAATAATTTATTCATATTTTATGCATAATAGTGAAAGTTATTGTCATCCATGAACTGATTTTGTGTAAGCTTTCTTATTAATTTCTCATTAAACAAATAATTACAGTGGAATTTTTGCTCATTCATTTTTTTGTTTTTTTTTTCACTTCATATCACTAATTACTGTTCATTCATGCATCAATAAAAAGAGCCATTAAGAATGTCTCTGTACCAAAACTTTATTATTCACCGAACGAGAAATATTTATCTGCGCTTTATGCAAAATTAATGCATAACTTTGTTTTTGCAAGTCTTTGAATAGAATTTCAAAGATATTCTCTTATGCTCGTTCATACCTCGTTAGGAGCAGTCGACGTAATTGTCATCGACGAGTTACATCGATCCACACACTCGCTGACACACGCACGCACACACACTCTCTCCGTCTGTCTGTCTCTTTATTTTGTTTTCATTTTTCTTTCTTTATTTCTTTCTTATTTTTTTTTTTTTTCTTTTTGTCAATACTCCGATAAGTTGTGTACGTTTGTCAGCCGTTCGACCATATTGGGTACATACTTATCTCTCACTTACTTCTGCGAAGCTTATAGTACGCGTTATCATATTATGATTTAAAGCCATTTCTTATCTCTCATTACGAAGTAGTTTAATTTTATATTATTCAGTGTATTCGAATAGTAAATGGCTGATTTGTGTTAACGAATTTTAATAAATGCGCCGTATTAAATTTATACAACAAAGTGCGTAAAACGTAACGTTTCTTCTGCTAAAGTGTCGAATAAATTTCGAAGAAAATGCTACAGTGACAATAACGACAATACTCTATCAGTTACACGCAAAATTTTTTGTTTTTACATAACAACGATGTGAAGCGCCTTATTATTGCAGATATCAATTTCTCTTTATTCTCCTTTTATCATTTATTGCTGATATTTATGTTTGGTGAAGTTTTGTGACTCTTGATATTTAGTGATGTTTCGTGATATATTTTATGGAAATTATTCGTTAACAATTATTGGCAAAAGGACAATATGTAGTGTATGATCACATGGAGCAATGCTACACATCCATATGGATAAAGGAAAGTTTTGAAGAGCCAAAGTGAATCTTATCAAGAATTCAGCTTCTGTAAATTTATAGAAATACTTATTTGTAAAATTAATATTAGTATGGAAAATGATATATTTTATATACGATGAGACGTGTATTGGGACTTTTTCAATTTATCCGATAACATTATACATAATAATTCAGTGTAGCAACGATAGATAATTTTTATTCTCTAACTTCGTAAAAAAAAAAAAAAAAAAACAAACAAAACAAAAACAAAAATCATACTATACAGTCCTAATTTGTTTATCAATTGTTGTTTAAAAGATTACTAGATGAACAGTTTAAGTATTTGATCTATCTTGCAAATATCTAATGAAGGACAAAGAATTCTTTTTCTTAACAGGAAATACGAGTATGATTTTTGAAAATGGAACGAAACAACAGATAACAATACAGCTTTATGTATTAATAAAAAGAACATTATCCAAAAGTATTTGATATTTTATTTATCGAATTTTATTGTTTAGTTTATTGACTATTCGTTAGATAATTGAATGAGAGTATTTGATGTTTGTTATACAGATTTTGTTTCTTTTTTATTATTTTTTTATTTTCTCTTTCTCATAATAATCTCGACAAATCCTTAAAAATTAGACAGTTTGCTTTGAAAATATAACAATTTCTATACTTATATATGATTTTAACATACATAAATTTTTCTCAATTTGCAAAACAAAAAACTTGAATTTTAGTACTAATAAGCTTTTAGGAGATAATGCCAGGCACTCTGACATACCCAATGTATGCTTGCGTGGAGCCACCGCAGCCTAGGCGACGAGCACACTCCTGGACACACCATCATCGCTTTATGAACAATCCTAATACTAATGTTAGACCATCCAGAGTGTCTCTGACCAATCCTCCTGGTGTAAGAAAATATCATTTCTTTCTTAACCTTCATCAATTTCAGAAGATTAAAGAATTTTTTATTTCATTTCTACGAGTACGATCGTATTTGAACTTGTGCAATTTTAATAAAATTTTTGGCAATAATTGATACAATAAAATTAAGCAGCTTAAGTACAATATTAAAAGGTATTTGTTTATATTATATCTATACGCCTAAATTCACTTATCTCTACCTCAAATACCAGCTTAGGTTTAATAAACAAATTTTTTTTTCATTTGTTAAACACATTTATTTAATTAGTCGCTTTGTTGTTATATCTTCTACACGTCATACCAATATTTCAAGAATATGCACAAACGAACTCCAAATACCAACGGAATTTTATTTAATTTGACATCTATTTCAGTCTCTTTTTCTTCCTAAAGATTATTTAAAAGACTGAATATTACAGTCATAATAATAACGCTAAGGCTTTACAAAAATGATGTTATTCTCGTAAACGTAAGAAAAATCAACGAAACGCGATAAAATGATGGAAAATCAATGTGCAAATTACATTGACATTGAAAATTATTCTAGTATGATTAGCAACATATCACAAACATGATAAAAGACTTTTTGAAATGTTTGACAGTGTTGCCGAAGAAACATGAAACGTTTGACAGGGAATAATAGTCTTTTCGAAAAATAAAAAAAAAAATATCTGTTTACTCAAGCTGCAATTATTATTATTCATACAATTTACTTAAATATTCATTGTGTACTTTGTAATTTAATTACTTCATGTATTTAAATATATTGACAAATTTTAGAAACGAGAAGAAGGTATCGTCTGTCTGACAGGGAAGTTTCAAAATGCAGTTTTATTAAATTATCAATAATATTAACGTTGATACAATTAATATAATGCAGTCAATTTATTAAAAGCCGTAAACACAAGCGCTTGCACACTAGTACGCAAATATATATAGGTGTGTGCGTGTGTGCGTGCATAAATACACACGTGAAATTAATTGATTAAATTATAGGACATAAAAATTATTATTAATTATATCGTTACACTTTGTATGGGTACAACCACCTGGTGCGTTGCTCAGAGCGACAGTCGTAACGTAAGGTTAGTCGTCAATTGCGACAGAGACTTTTTCACATTATTCAATCTTTCTCTCTCTCTCTCTCTCTCTCTCTCTCTCTCTCTCTCTCTCCCTCTCTATTTCCGTGTTTAAGGTAGGGTTGGCGAGATATTTGTCTGATGAGTGCAGTCGTTTGACGAGAAAGATAGAAAAACGAAAAACATTTTCTTATCGCTGCAGTAGAATGAACGAGTTGCTTGTTGGGTCAAAGTCCGATGAATAAAATCTTTCTTAACTTTCTCGATCGATGGATTTATCTTAATGTCCAAAAAATTAGACGTTATCAATAGAATTAAATCTCTTGGATGTCTTTTTGTCATAGTTCGTTTAAGGAACTACTCAGGAACAGAGAAAGCATGTATATGTCTCTTTTTTACGATTTGTGTGTGTGTGTGTGTGTGTGCGTGTGCGTGCGTGTGCGTGCGTGTGCGTGTGCGCGTATGAGATAGGGAGGTGGGGTTGTTTTTTTGGATCTGACAGAAGTCATTAGGAGTAAAAGTAAATAGTTATCTCTTACGGAGTTTTTTTTTGTCCCTGAATTCGACCGATTAATTAGATCACGCGCGATTGAATCAGAGCTGCCGTATTATGGATTATGAATATTTCGAAGGCCCTTCGTTCGTTTTCTTTGCAACAAAAAAAAAAAAAAAAAAATGCTTTCAATCAGAAACGGACACCCTTTATATACTAGAAAGAGTATGGCAAAAGTCTTTATTGCTTTTGTCGGATAAGAAATCGCACACCGAGAGACTTTATGTACGGTCAGAGATAAAAAAAAAAAACAAAAAAAACAAGGCCAAAAACGATACCGCCAATTAAATGATCAATGATAAATATAATAAACAATTGTTTAAATCGAAGAAGAGTCATATAGTTAATAATGTTTACTGGACTAATCGGTAGGATTATGTTAAATTTTGTCCCATAATAAATATTGAGAAAGGTGATCGTTTCTCCACTTTTACCTATTTATTATTATTTACAAATAGCATTCGCTGCTTCAATAACAAATTGTATTTCTAACCTTAAAAAACAATTGTTACCTTCACGGAAGAAACATTATTGATATTAACATAAAAAGAAAAGAGAGAGAGAAAAGAATGATCAAATATGTAGTAAACTTTGGTCGTGCATAAATAAAAAACACAAAAGAAAAATTATGTACAATTCTAATACTGGCAACGCTGAATCATGTAAAAAGGGGAAGGTAGCCATCTTTAAAATAGGCAACATATGTCACATCCGTCTCTCTCGCGATATTTCGTGACGTAGTGGGGTTATTGGTAAGACAAAATAGGTTTCTTCATGGCACCCAAGGATTACAATTGCAATTGCGAATTCCGTTATTAATTTACCGAAACTGGGGAAACAAAGGGGGAAAGTGATAAAGCGGAGCATCAAAGCACGCGATAGTCAGGCGAAATTTTCGCACTCGCACGTCTCGTTAATGGCAGAGGAAAATGTGTACGGCTATAATCCGACAGTCGGCGCCGATGGGAACGACGTATGTAAAGCTTTTTGACAGTTTGACAGAACTTACAGGTTGGATTTTATAGTAACGAAGCCCCTCGTCGTAATTTGCTTTGACAAATTTTCATGCCTATTATTATGTTTTTTTCCATCTCTGAATTACCTTTAGACGGAAGACTATTGATGTCGCCTTAATTTTTTTCTTTTCCTCTTTAATATGACAGTTATCCGAAATACTTGCCTTAGCACTGAATAACTGTTTTCTGCAAATAAGATTTGTGCAAAGTATATTTTGCAACTGTTCATTTTAGAGAATCGAACTTTTAATGTCATTAGTAAAATTGAGCTTATAATAAAATTTGCATATTCTTTATAATCCAACGTTTTATTTCTTATAAATACACTAGTTTAATTCTGCAATAAAATCATTGATTTGATGTTTATATTTCCCTTCCATCTTTTAATGATAATTGAATCGATTTTTTTTCTTTCTTGCTTTCGTTCTTCTTCATTTTTTTTTTATTTATTTTTTATTTTTTATTTTTTTTTTTTTTAAATATTTTAAATATATTTTTTTAAATGTTGAACCCATTGTTGAATGGATGTTGAAAATATCTTCCTTATAATATTACAGTGGTTGAAATTGAATTTTTCTTATTTCCAATAATGCGTTAGTACACTCTGATTTATATTTTTTAATAAATTTGTATTTTTAGAGAGAAGAAGCTACAAGCAGGTTAAGGCTACGGGTACAAGCAGGACATAATTTAGCTAGGAAGGATATTTTTGGAGCTAGTGACCCATACGTCCGTATAGAGTTAAATACTGTTAATGGAAATGAAATTGTAGATTCTGTACTTACAAAGACTAAAAGAAAAACTCTTAATCCTAAATGGGGAGAAGAATTTATATTCAGAGTAAGAAGTTTTTTTTTTACTGAAATATATGTACGTTTTATTACATGTTTTGTTATTGCTTTTGTTTTTGTTTTAATATTATAAACCTTGAATTGTTAAGAAATTGATCAAGAATATAACAAAAGATTTATGTGATTTTAATTTTTGTTAATCTCCTGAAACTTGATATATACAATAATATTCTATTTTTATTTGTAGGTAAAACCACTCGAACATAAACTTCTGCTACAAGTATTTGATGAGAATAGATTAACAAGAGATGATTTTCTTGGTATGGTCGAATTGACTTTGAATAATTTACCAAAAGAACAAGAAGGTAGAGTCATTCCAAATAAACAATATATTCTGCGACCTCGAAAGTACGTATATTAAATTTTTAATCGAGTAGCCAATTTTTTATTTTTAGCTCTAGAAATGTTTATTTAAATTTTCATAAAGAAAGTGTGTATTAGATGTTTATTTTTACCTAGTAAAGTTTTTTCCAAGCATTTTATAAAATAAAATTTTAAATATATTTAAAAAATACATAAAAATATAATTAGAAAGTGGATAACTCATACCGAAGAGTTATTGATCTCACTGAGATTATTAATTATAACAAAAGTAAATTAATTACTAATAAATAATTTCTAATCAAGAAGCACATTTATTTTTAAATTAGATCACAATTATTTTTATAATATACACACACACACACACACACACACACACACACACATATATATATATATATATATATATATTTTTTTTTATTACTACGTTTGATATCACTCGTTTTCATATTTGTTACTTGACACGCGTAAGAGGATTTATCATTAGAATAATAACGTTTCTTTAATTATACGACAAAATTTCAAAATATTTTGTTTGTATGTAAGAATGTGAATATATATAAATCTTAGTGCACTTTGCAAATAAGGAACTGTAAATTAAATAGTTTCGTCATTAATTATTTGATAGTAACAATAAGAAGTTTTAAGAATGCGAGCAATCAACTTTAAAAGATTAAAATAATATTAAATATCAAACTATTTCAACATTCCAGATATAATGCGTTGTAATCTTTAACGACTAAATTAGAAGAGAATAAGTAGAATTAATTCGTTTACTTGAACATTGCAGTACAAATCAAAGGTCCAAGGTAAAAGGCACTTTAGAAATATATCATGCATATATATCAGATACGAACGGTGCTATTGACACTGGAGAAGGAGATACAGTATCCGATTCTGGAGGGTGGGAACTTTTAGATCAACCAACACCAACATCAAACTTAACTCCAGAAGAACAGGGATCCGAGGTTTAAATATATTTCATCTACTTTAGCATTTAATTCTTTTGGGAAAAGTAATAAGCAATACCTGCAATGTTTGAAATATAATATATACATATAAATATATGTGCATGCATATATAAAATTGTTATAAATCAAGTTACTACTTTATTAACGAATATTGAGTTAATGTAAAATTCATTGTCACATTATAAAAAATGGTTTTATAATTGCTAAGTAAAATCCTCAAATCTTACCCTATACATAATAATATAAGAACCAATTGTATAATGTACAAGTATAATGCAATCCAATGAGTAATGTTAATATTTTTATTATTTAGACAAATGGTCCATTACCACCAGGATGGGAAGAAAGACAAGATGCTAATGGACGAACGTATTATGTTAATCATATAGCACGTTTTACACAATGGGAACGGCCTACTGTAGCGTAAGTTACGATAAAAGAATGAATTTATTTCTTGTTTTTATATATAATGAGAATAGTTGACCAAAATTACCATGTATTAGTTTGAAATAGTATAAATATTTTTATAAATTAGACTACTTTATTTTATTTTATATCGTTTTACATTACATCTGTAATAAATTAATTTTTGTAGGAATATTATGCCAAGTGGTGGCGTAACACAAGAACAACGAAATTTAGACACTGCAACTACAGAGTTTCAAAGACGTTTTCATATTAGTGTAGATGATGCAGAGAGTAGACAAAGAACTTCTGGTATCAGTATCACACCGGTAAAATGAATATCATTAACTTTAAATTAAAATTATAATATGTGAATAAATAAGAATTTCGTACAATACTATCGTATACAGTTAAACACTATTAAGGAGTAGAAAAGAATAAGAGTTTTAATAGAATAGAAGAAAATCTTTCCACTTTTAAATGAGTTGCATGGCATTATATGATTTGCATGATTTCTATACGTAATTCTAAAAATAAATAATAATTAAAATGTCCAAAGAAAATGATGATTATTAGTATAGTTGAAAATATAGTTGCTTTTTGGAGTTTATAGAATGACTTTGTGGAGTAATTTAATCTTAAATGAATAGATATTTGTAATTCGTCTCAAAATCGCGTTATTGTTTTTCTTTTTCTTTCATGTCGAAAAAAATTTTACAAATTTGATAATAAATAAACAAATAAAGTACCAAATGTTTGAGAATTGTAATATATATATATATATATATATATATCAAGATAATAATTTTTTTTTTTAGACGTTATTTAGAATAATGGATTCCGCGTTGTTACAATCATTTAGAGCAATGTTGAATTATTAATTTTTCTTATCGTTAGTATATTATTTTTATTATAGCATTAGCGTTTAAATTATATATAGTAATTTTTATCTGTAGAGTGACGACAATGTAGATAGTCCAGCTGGTTCTAGGCGATCATCTGAACAGGTAATTTTCTTTATTGATCGTATCATTAAAAACTATTACACGTCATAAATAATCGTGTAAGTTTGTGGATTTAATGTTATAGCCCCTATTTATTTTATTTCAATGTCTTTTATGTAGATTTTGATATTATTTAAATTTTGATCTATAACAAAGTAAAAGAACATAAAAATACAATAAGTAAATATTAAAAAATAAATGCGAAAATGAGGCGGCAGATATTATCAAATTCATCGTCGTTTGTAACGCTGCATCGGATGATCAATTTTTTCGTTAAGATTCTAGCTGAAAGTCCAAAGCCTCTTAATGGCGAAGGCTTGCCACCTGGTTGGAGCATGCAGTTGGCTCCTAATGGCCGGATGTTCTTTATTGATCACAATGAGCGAGCCACGACGTGGATCGATCCAAGAACGGGAAGGCCAAGCTCAATACCTTGGCATAATGTGCCATCTGCAACAATCAGAAGTGATATCGATCAATTGGGACAATTGCCTGAGGGCTGGGAGGAGCGGGTTCACACCGACGGCAGGATCTTCTTCATCGATCACAGTAAGCAAATCAATATTGTATCTATAATTTTATGAGCGAATAGTTTTATTAAAAAACGATTCAATTATACAAGAGTTACGACGTTTGTAAAAGCAAATTTTTTACGAATCATAATAAATATTAATGGATTTTAATTTAATATTAATCCGTGTAGACTGTTAATAGGCTAATTATGTTAATTTTAATTATTAATGTGTTAATTTTAAATATAAAATATATCATATATTCTTTTATTAGTCTCAAAATTGTGTATATTTAGAATATTAAAACACTTAATAGAATCAGAGTATTCGAAATATTTCAATATAATTTAAAATTATAATGTTTCAAAGTAAATAATTTTTTTAGCAATAATTTAACAAATCTACCATTATTATTAATTATTAATTATTATTATTATTATTGTTATTATTATTGTTATTAATATAAATTGTTATACTATTCTTATACTATTCTTTTATTTAAGGACATTGAATTATTTAAATTGATTTTTTAATGATATGCATTAGGCAGATTTATTTAATTTAAATTTTTACTATTTGAAGATTGATTGCTAATAAATATTGAATTAATTTTTTAGTTTTACTTAAATTGTAAAGGTGATTGGTAATTTGACGTTTTTATTCAATATTACTTGATCTCAAGTTTTGAGTTAATTTTCTATTATATGTATAATAAGTTTTTGTATATTTAATTTTAAATATTTTTTTTTATTGTTTTGTATATCATTTTAACATATTTTTATTAATATATTTTAATATTTTTCTAGATACAAGAACAACTCAATGGGAAGATCCACGAATGTCAAATCCTCAAATAGCTGGACCAGTAATTTTTAATTTATATTTCATATTTTATTGTAAATGCTGTATTACTAACAATAATTCTTCGTTGCAGGCTGTTCCATACTCAAGAGATTACAAGCGCAAATACGAATACTTAAAGTCGCAATTAAGAAAACCAGTAAGTGATTTGACATTTAAATTATGTGCCTAATTATGGCCGAATTGTAATATTAATATTTTTCAGAACAACGTACCCAATAAATTCGAAATAAAAGTTGGACGTAATAATATTTTGGAGGATTCGTATCGAATTATTAGTTCTGTTAACAGGGTTGAAATATTGAAGACGAAATTGTGGGTGGAGTTTGAAGGAGAAGTAGGCCTTGATTATGGTGGTCTTGCTCGTGAATGGTTTTTCTTATTGTCTAAAGAAATGTTTAATCCATACTACGGTTTGTTTGAATATTCGGCTATGTTAGTAAATTTATAAATTTAAAATAAATCTTAATGATTTGTTATATTATTTACTAAATCATTCTTTTTGTCCAGGGATAATTATACTTTACAAATTAATCCATTTTCGGGGGTGTGCAATGAAGAGCATTTGAATTATTTCAAATTTATTGGACGTTTACCATGGGAAATTGTTGGATGGTCAGTTGTTTCTTATTAAATGTTATTACATTAAAATTATATTGAATTACGACAAAATAATTTTCTAATATTAAACATAAATTTAGCAAGTGAAATAGAGGTAACGTTGTTTATTTCCGAAGATAAGGAGATTTATCATTTATTTTAACCGTTCACTCTCTTGCATTAATTAGGGATTAGAATAACTTTTAAAAAATAAATGTAAAATAGATGTTGTAAAGTTTCATATTGTACAACTTTGTGTATCAAGTTTTTTTTATACTTATTTATGTCTTGTATTAATTAATTAACAAAGAGAATTTTTGTCTTTTTTTATTCATGCATATATGTACGTAAATTCGCATAAATTTTCATTATGGAATTTGTATAATATTGATTTTAGAATTTTTTTTATAAAAAATTAGTTATTGTTTTCAAACATTCCAATATCTATTGCCATTTTATCATAATTATACTCAGATTATTAATATTATTTTAACAGTGATATTTTATCTTTTAATGTTATTTAAAAATGATTATGATTACACATGATTATTATTTATTTTATGATCGATCTCTTGAATATCTTTTGGTATTAGAACTCGATCGTCTTGCATTTAAAAATCTTTCGGCATACATATATTAGACTTTTAGTACTCTATGAGAATTGTTAGGGTAAAATAGTTTTAATTATTTAATAAACTAATTGCAACTGTCGGTAATGTTATTATTATTAAGGTATTTGATATTTTTTTATGTACTAAAGGAATCCGAATCCGAATGGAAAAGCAATTATAATTAATGTTAAATTTATAAATAAGAAAATTAAATCTAAAATAAAAAATTATGAAATTAACAGTTTTTCTATAAGTTTTTATTAAAGCGATCGTTAAAATATACTTGACATAAAGAAATAATTGTCTGCATTGCCAAATTAGAGAATTAATCTATTGTTCTAGTATTTGTAAAATATGTCAATGTGATTATGATTATTTTCAGTTATTTACAAAACTATTTTTAAGCAATTGTTAAATTTTTGTACAGAAAAGTACGCAATTTTTTTGCTACATCTATTAGCTAAATAATTTCTAAAATTTTCATTTAAATATTATATTTTGCATTTGAAAGTATGATTATTTCATAATATGATTAATTTCCAGCTTTTTTCATTCGACCTTTCTACAAAATGATGTTGAGTAAGACCATTGATTTAAAGGACATGGAAAGTGTCGACTCGGAATATTATAACTCTCTCCTCTGGATTAAGGAGAACGATCCGAGCGAGCTCGAGCTAACTTTCTGCGTTGACGAGGAGTCCTTTGGTCATACGTCGCAACGCGAACTCAAATCTAATGGCGCCAACGTTCCGGTGACTAATGACAACAAGGACGAGTATATAAGTCTAGTGATCCAGTGGCGTTTTGTATCGCGCGTCCAAGAACAAATGAATGCCTTCCTCGAGGGCTTCAACGCCCTCGTACCATTAACCCTTGTCAAGATCTTCGATGAGAACGAACTGGAGCTTCTCATGTGCGGTATTCAGCACATCGACGTCAAGGATTGGAAGCAAAATACCCTCTACAAGGGCGATTATCATGCGAATCACATTACCGTTCAATGGTTCTGGAGAGTCGTGTTATCGTTCAACAATGAGATGCGCGCGAGACTGTTGCAGTTCGTTACGGGAACGTCGAGGGTACCGATGAATGGTTTTAAAGAGCTTTACGGCAGTAACGGACCGCAACTCTTTACTATAGAGAAATGGGGCACACCTGATAATTATCCAAGGGCTCACACATGGTGAGTTGTGATACTCGCTTTATCTCAAATTTCATTTTATAAATAATAAGTGCACATATTACCAAAATTTCATCTTTTAATCTTAATAATTTATCGTATTATTTTCATGCTCTTTATAAGAAATAATAATTGATTAATAAAAGTTACTTGACAAAATTATAACGATGTAAGTAGATTGGCAACGTAATTATTACTTATTATTTTCTATTTACTCAATGGCTAAATAGGAAAATGTATAACAATATATGACAAAATGTTTTTAATCTTTAGTTACAAAATTACATCGCATCGAATTGAATCAATAAAATCGTATAATTTTCACAGATTCATATTTCAATAAAATTAAAACAAAAATTTCATTCAAACATGTCCAATGATTTCCAAACATGCATAATTTTCTGAAATTTTGTATTGGTAAAAATTGTGTCATATGGAACATGGTCTGTCATTTTAAATCATTTTAACTTTAATTTTAATTGTGATTTTTTAAAATTGAAATTGAAAAATCGAATAAAAAAAAAATAAATATTAAAGAATTTATTTAATGATTAACCGGAAGTTGATATTAATAAATTTAATTTCACTTTGCCGAAAAAAGGAAAGATTAAATAATGCGTATATATTATTATTATCTTACTATATATTATTAGGAACTTGGACTTAAGTATAAATTTTATATCAGCTAATAATTATATTTCAGTTTCAATCGAATTGATCTGCCGCCTTATGAAAGCTACCAGCAACTCAGGGATAAACTCATCAAGGCAATCGAGGGTTCACAAGGATTTGCTGGGGTGGATTAGCGCGAAATTCCTTTTTTCATGATGATACCTGTAATATAATGTATATATGTATACGTATATGCAGACTAGATGCTACCATTTTTCTATACATATACATCATATTATTTTACGTATATTTCGTAAGAAAACGACGAATTGGTAATATACAATCTCATTATCGATGATTGAAATTTGAAAATTAGGAGGAAAACCACTTGCGAGGGCAATAGTATTAAAGAACAGAATGAGCGAAAA
>NW_011948416.1:4263962-4286462 GCF_000503995.2 Ceratosolen solmsi marchali | reverse complement strand
TAGATAATAGATAATAGATAATAGATAATATCATTTTAATTAAACAAGAGTATTTAAAATTCTAAGAGCTTTAGATTAGATTACACTTGTGTCTGGAAACGCGTTGATTGTATTTTATATTAATTCTGAAATATTGCATTTACATTAAAAAGGCAGCGTTCATGCTTTATTTGTCTTTATAAATTTTTGTGAAAAATAGATCGACACTCAAAATATTAATGAAATGCTAATTAAAAGTTTTGCTTGCCAGCGTCACAAATGTCTCAATAATATAGAAATTTTCACTTATTATTTTGTATTTTTGAGTTTGATATTGTTATTAATATTAGATGCTAGGTGATACTATCTTCAAACATATAATTTTGTATTGAAAATCAGGATTTTTTGTACTTTGTATACACATACTTGAAAAATTTCTTTAAATTTAATGAATTTCTCAATTTGACTTTGTGTTTTCTATTAAAACTTATATCTGTCATTTAAACACATATTTCTATTAATTTCTTTATAATCGTTATATTTAATTAAAAAAAAAAGAATAAGTAAAATAAAATAATGTTACAAAGTATAATATTGATAGGATGTTCTAACAAACAACTTGTTGTTTAAATAGGATTTTATAAAATCAATTTTAAACTTAGTAATAATAAATACATTTAATAATTGTTAACAAACACATTTTAAAAATTAACATTATTCAAAATTTTTTTCTTTCGACATTGATCCATAGAAACGAACTTTATCTTAAATTATACAATCATTTTTATGATATTTTGTGTGAAATATTAATGTTAAAAGAAATTTTCATATTTTTTAATTAATATAAAGAAAAGTCCAATATTAATAAAACTAAATTATTGTCGTATACTTATTTAAGAAATTAAGTTTTATTTAATAATTATTCTTAAAATCGACTAGCAAATAATTGAATATCGCTAAAAATTAAATAAAATATATTTTATAACGGTACAAAGTACAACATTTCATTGTACTGTAATGCTCAATTGTATTTAATACTTATATTACAACAAGTTTCATTTGGATGTGCAAATATTTCTTGAAAAAGTTTATATGTACAACAAATTTTCTTTTAAATGAGAATTGCGCTTTGTGACGAATCATAAAACATTTACATAAAAATGGAATCATCACGCAAATTGTAGCGTATACGAATAAGCGAGAGGATAGAAAATTTTGCAAATTTATGAATATAAAATTATGCACTTCTAAAGCTCTATATTGAAGCAATCGAGTAAGATAGCGAAAGAGTGAGTGAGTATGAGAGAGAAAGAGAGAGAGAGAGAGAGAGAGAGAGAGAGAGAGAGTTACTTGTAATTAACTTTTTAAGAAATGCCAACACCTCTGTAGTTTGTCTTTGTTTCTTCTTGAATCGGACTGAATATACTGTGCTTACAAACACATAGAAAAATGTGAACTTTATATAAGCATTGCGAGCGTAAGAGAGCAGAAGCGTAAACCGAAAACGTACAGAAAAATATTTTTATTTTCTCTAGTAAGAATTATATAAGCTGCATATATTATTATTCGATTATTATTTAACCCACGTAATAGTGAATGAGTAAGTTATAATAGGAAGTAGTTTTACTTAATATAAAAATCGAATTTTCTTGCCATCCATGGTGAATTTATCGGCTATTGAATAAAACTTTGTAAAGGCATTTATTGATTTTTTTGTCGTAAGAATTATATCAAAATATTTTTATAAATTTTTACAGTTATTTGTACAACGACCGTTCAAATATTTTGTTTGCATTTCTACAATTGATAAATCCACCAAAGGGGGCAAATCAACAATCTACAATTGAACTTAGATTTTGCATAATATTATATTAGAATTAGGTTATTTATTATTCTGTTGGTGCTGTAGTACAGCGATAAGTCTAGAATTTTTATAGTCATAGTTAGCTTTTTTCTTTTTATTTACTAACTTTTATCGTTTTTCTTTAAAAATTTTATCGAAAATGTTAATAATAATTGAAATATAATTTAAAAATAATAAAATTCAAAATATTTAATTCATTGCTATTTTTTGTGATATACATTTTTTTAATCTGATTTTTAAAGAATCTACTGATAATATATATCGTAAGAAAAGAGGTGAAATGTTATTTAAGAAGGTTTATGAAATATACCTTTTGCGAAGTTTTATGAAATATATTATACGCAATAGGATAAGGTTCTAATACTGTGTATTCTATTTTTTTTTATTTTTTTTTTTTTATTTTTTGATTCCATTGTTATCAGATACATTTATGAGATTCAGCAAAAGAGATATATTTAACACATTGACAATCTGTTACGTTTCTTCTGCCCTCAACTCACCCCTTTTCACGGCACCTATTCAAATCCAATAAAATAAAATGTTCATTATATAAAGTAATTTGTACAATAACCAGTACAATTGTTTTGGTATTTTAGTATATTTTAGTATAAAAAGAATCTCAGCGGTGTAGTAATACTATTAAAAAATACTAGCTAGAAACATCCATATATAATGCGATTATTTTAAACAAATTGTCGAGTATCGAAAAAAATATGTTTACGTACCGAATGCAAGTTTCCTTTACCAACAATATAAATACTATCCATAAATATTTAAAATGTTCAAAAACGCGTTATCCAACACAAAACAAATATATTGTAAAATCATTGTTTTAAAATATGTTCGTCTTTTAATTGGATATTTATAGTTTTTTCTAATTAATGACATCGTCTGCTTTTGGTTAAAAAATTTAGAAACAATCGTATAATTTCTTTAAGTAACAATAATATATAAATATGAATTCAAGTACTTTAATTAATTATCGTCGTACACTTTTTAATTAATAAATAATAGAATTGAATAAATTACAATCTAAATACTATTATATCAGACTGCTTAAAGTTGTGGTTTTGTTGAAATTTAATAACATTTGTATAGGTGCTTTGGTTTTGAAATTTGTTTTTAATTTAAATTTGCTTATAGTTTTAATATATATATATATATATATATATAACAATAGATTTTAAGTACATATTATAATATTAAATAATTGTTATTAACAAAGTTGCAAAGATCATTTGAAACAATCAGGAACAAATACTTTAATATCATATCTTATAGAATAATATATTTATATCAACATATTTTATTTATATAAAGAAAAAAAAATATTTTTGTATATTTTCGGTTAGCAGTGCTCAGAAAAAGAGGAAAAAAGACAAAAATAAATATGAAAAGGTGAATGCGTGCCTTGATTCGGTCATAGAAGCTTTCAAATGTAATTGAAAAACGCGATACAAGAGCCTTTTTTATTTCTACGTGCGTAATAATTATTGTGTGCGTATATATATATATATATATATATACACACACACACACACATATATATATATTATATATATATTACTTTCAAGAGAAGCGTCATGCTTTTCATATTTCTTTGAAGAGCCAAATCAGCCTTGAGATGTTAAGGATAAAATGAGTGACATTGGGGAAATGCTCACATTTTTCTGTTTCACGGACTTTGCATTTTGCAATTTGTTTTCTTAATAATTTAACTGTAAATTTACAATGTACAAATTTTACATATAATTGTCTATAACAAAAATTAATATGTTAAGTCATTAATATTGAAAGTTAAGTTAAAAATATATTCGCACCACTTGAACGAATATAATGATATTAAATTTCTTTGTATGATTACATCTTAAATAAATAACACAGAAGCAAAGTAAAATGTATAAAATAATTTCCATATTAAACACATGACTTGTACAATGCAATTTGTGGATAAAACAGGAAACTGCAAGCACCATAATACTCATTATGGAAAGGTCCTGTTGTTGATCACTTTGTATTCTTTGACTCACACGTATAGCAATTATTAATGAAAAAATTATGTTATACATTATTTTGTGTAATGAATAGTTTATGTAATATTATATATATATATATATATATATATATAATGCTATATACAACGTAATAAAATATTTAAATATTTCTAATCTGACATCTCTATTTATTATTTATTTAACGCCTAGCAAACATTTTAAATTAGTATTATTTAGAAAATTGCGGAATTTTAAGATTTATTGGCATATGTAATAAATGTCAATTGTAGTTTACAGTTTTTAAAAGAAAAAAAAATGTATATATTTTTTTGTGTGCTCCGCTTTTTATTATGTAGATATTCCATTTTTGAAATAAAACTTTTATTAGAGATTCATAAAATTTCTTTGAAAATAATGCTAATCTAAAGACTCAAATCTTTTTGTAATTCGTACTATTTACTTTAAAATATAATTTGTATAAGATATCACGATACATCTGAAGCAATTTAAAAATATATATTAATTTTTACATTAAAAAGGTATTTATTATTAAAATATTATTAAAGTATGAAAAAGAACTTTATTATCTTTTGTTAATAAAGTATAAAGGTGCCAATAATTTTGAAAAAATATATATTTCTTTCTATATATATATATATAAGTTGTAATATTAAATATTATATTCTCTAATCCTTTATATCTTTGACTAAAATAGGTCGGATTCGTTTAGATTTTCAATATAGAACTTTTTATTAAAATAAAAGAACGACAAAATATGTTAAAATATCTCTAAATATATTTTTCTAATAAATAACAATATATGACAAAATCTAAATTTGTTTTATATATATAATAGTTGCGCAAAAAAAAAACAACTAAATATAATTATTATTTTTGCAATTCAATTAATATTATTACATAAAATTATATGCATATTGCATAGTAACAAATACCGCATGAAATTATAAAGGTATGTATGTATTAATAAATAATATTGTATTTAATATATAGGGATGAGGTGTGAATTAACTGTAAGTTTACTTGACTTGATATTGAGCTGAGATCAGAGTTCCCCAGATTATATTCTTCACGGGCCTTTCTTTCCTTCATTATATTCATTATATCCAACGTAAGATAATTATAGACAGTCAAATGAACTGAAATGAAATTCGGCCAGATTATTATATATTTCTCGATTTGATAAATTATGAATAAAGGAGTTATCTTCATTAATGAAAATAAACTTGATTAAAGAAGCCATTCCTATGACGAGAATGACGTATTGATGATGTTAACGATAGCTACATTACATATTGTCATTTGTTTCAAAAGGCTTCAGGCACAAAATGGAATTTTTGGTAAATGTTCTTATACACTTTGGTGATGAGTCGCTATTTCGATCAAATAGAATATTTATTTAATGTAATAATAACGCGTAATTACCATGAGAATCGCCGATAAGAATATGATTAGGAAGATATGCATACAAAATGTATAAAATAAAATTCATTATCCATTATCGTTCATTTATTTGCACTATAAAGAATGTCATTATGAGTGATTAAAATATTGTTAGTACTTTATAATATACTTATCTTATCATTTGTAATATGAAAATTTATATCACCAATCAAATGTTTATTTATATAATATGAACTACAATATGTAATATAGCCATTTTTAATACGTAAATGACAACAATGCGCTTACCATTTCTTTATCAATGCTGTATTTAATATTTATTTAATAATGACGTGAAAATGTTAAATGCATTTAATGAGGTAATCAATGAGGTTTAATTGTTTATATTAAATAATTTTCCAAATTATACTCTCGTTAATGCTACAAAAATCATAAATCTATCGAACACACACGCGTCCACAGCCGAGCGGCCGCCCACCCCTTTCTCGTATTTATTCTTGTCGAATAACGTACGTCTCGCGATTCCTGTATTATAAATTAAGGTGTAAGTGATCTAACAATAACGTGCCATTAATCCATCATGTTCTTTGGTCCAGCGAGTATTTTCATATTTTCGACACAACTGCAATGCTCGCACTCGCGCATGAATACGCACATTTGAATGAAAGACAACGCAATCGGCGATTATGATAATTTTGCAATGATAGTTGTTCGAGAAAAGGGAAAAGAAAGAGGGCAGAATATACGTAAAGCATAATCGAGCGTAATCGAGCGTAATCGGGGGGAAAACGAAAGAGCCGGACGAACCGGTGCCCCATCCCTCATTACGGCATCGATGGAACAATGGTGGAACGAAGCGTTGGAAAAATCCGGCAAAAGCGCGCGACGAGCTGCCTGAAGGAAACGCAAAGAGGAAGAAAAATGGGTGGAAACGGCTCCCGCGCGAGTCCCTCGAGATCACAACCGAAATTCCCGGGAACGCGGAGTTTGGGCTAATCGCCATGAGATGCCGCTCGGCTCAAGGGCGACCGAGCGAACTGCGAGGAAGGGAGAGAGATCGAGTGAGCGAGAGCGAGCGAGGGATCGCCAGGGGGTGGGGGAGCGAGTGCGATAGTCAGGGTGAGACAGCTGTCCGGGGCGAGCGTGTGCGTGGGTGCGCGTCGTTTTATCGGGGCACCGTCGGAGCTCCTCGGCGCAAGGATTGGGTCAGTTCCCGCAGGAGCCCCGTCGCGGCCCGTCATCAGGTCCAGCGACACAAGCAAGCCCCGCACCGGGGACGGATGAGATCGCGACCTGGCCAATAAGTCAGCGACGCCTGCGCTTTGGTTATGTCTTCGGCTTATTCCTCGAGGGCGTCCTCATCTAGGAGGTTGTCACCGCCAGTCGCTGGATGATCCTGCTGACGCGGGGACGCGTCGCCCTGCAATCCGGTTAGTAGTCCCGCTCCGCACCTCCGTCCCCTCGTTTTTCCCCCTCGCTTTTCACAATAGCAGCCCCTCTTGGCGCCCTTACGGCCTTTGTGCGGCCGAGTGTGCGTGAGTTCCGCCACGAAGGTGCCTCCTCCCACATTTATCGCGGACTGCTGTTTTTGTTTACCGTGTCGGCGGCATCGCTTCGACCTTTACTTTAACCCTCGGCGGGACTCGAGCAAACGTCTTTTTGACTTTTAAAAACGTCTGCTCTCTCTCTCTCTCTCTCTCTCTCTACACACACGCGCATATATATATATATATATATATATATATATATATATGCTTACATGGGGGAAACAAACTGTTGAGTGTCGTCGATGCGCGGTCGATCCAAAGCTTGGAACGTCCGCAAATTTTGTGTTTACTGGTCATTGGACAGGGTTGGGGAGGGGGAAACGTTTACGTTTCCCTGACGGTTCTTTCGCGTTTGCTTGGCAAGGCCCCATGCCCATTATGACCGATGATCGTTGCCTATTTCATCATGTGACATTTATCGTGGAAGATTTATCCTTGCCCATTGCCGCGATTAGAGCAAGACCGAGGAGAGCCCCGGTGGACATTGTTGGGGGGCACATTGTAATTATTTTTTTTTATATTTGAAGCTTTCTAACGAATGAGCAATAATAACGCGCACTGTAGGGGCGGGGTGGGGGGGGGGTTAATTTTAGAATTGCGCGACTCTTCGCACTGAGCATATACAAAACAGTAATAATGCATTTGGATAAAATACTTTCATCCCGTGTGTGTATTTTCTTATTTTCTTATAAATGCGTGCCATTGTGAATTGGATTTATGGTTTTATGGTGCTGTAGGTACTACAATCCACACATTATGTAAACTATGAATAATTACCACTGTGAGCATCTTTGGGTAATAGAGTATGGTTATTAATGGGAGTTGATTTTGTCTCTTTTTATTTATGATTCTTTGCCTTTTAATAAAAAATTAATTTAACTTTCATCTCGATTATAATAAATTGGCGTACACGCACGGTTAGTTATAATCGAAGTGAATTATGAAAATTGATAATGAATATTGACTTTTGATTGATTCAGATCAACTTTTGAACTTTCGTAGTTCAGATGTGTTTTTTATTTTCAAGAAACGCTCAGAGATGTTAATGAATAATAGAGTTAATAAGAGATTAATAATAAGAGGGTCGTTGAACAGCCCTTGAAAACAAAGAATATTTATTTTGCTCTTTTATTTAAATCATTGGTACCTTGTTTTTCTTAAAAAATAAGATTAGAATTTGCTTTCGTTGACTTTGTTTATTCTCGCTTTGGTATATCTTCGATATATCGGCTAGAACAAATGTTTACTTAACGGTACATATCGCTCGCTCTTTATTTATTTGTCACTCCAAGAAATTCTATGCGTTCAAAAAACACATAAAACAAAAAAAAACAAAAAAAAAAAAACAAAAAAAAAAACAGAAAAAAGGAATATATATTCATCGGATTCCAACTGAAACGTCGCGCGCTGTTCTTATTCGTTTGATGTTTTTATTCATTAGGTTGTATAGCATAGAAAGTGTAAAGCAAACTATATCGATTAGACGTTGTCTCTATCTATTTTCTTTACCCGACACCATTATTTTATATGCTCGTTTTATTATTATGAGACAACATTCCAAGTATGTCGATAAAGTACGTGGTGCGCAGTTTTAGACTGCTCAAGGTTAAATAATTCATTTCTGTTGTTAGAATAAGAAATTCCTATGGGATAAAAATTTATTAAAGTCATTGTATTGGAATATGTAGACTTAAAGATGACAATAACGCAAGCGTTGGCCTATCCCTTCTCGGCCTTTGAACTTTGGGTATTTATTAGTATGAACCGATTGGCTTTTATGAAAATAAACCCAATTTCCCCTTCTAACTTTCTTCTTTCTTTTTTTTTTGTTTTTTTTTTCTCACTACGATAGCTCGCTTTTATTAAGTAATAAAGAAGTCTACCAATTGGAGATTCTGCATCATCAGCAAATAATTTAATACGTAAAAGTTCACAAGTAAGACTTATTACGAAAGATGTTGTATTAATGTGGAGTAGGGGGGAGGAGGAGGAGGAGGAGGAGGAGGAGGAGGAATTTGTTAGAAATAATCTTAAAATAAGCGTTTTTAAATTAGGATTTGAAAGAAAAAAACGTGAACACTCAATTGTAGAAAATTATTTATAAATGTTGCAGTTGTCGAATTAAATTTATGCGTTCTATCGTACAAATTGATCAAGATGATTAGCAAAAATAATTCGATTTATTTACAATATCGAATGAAATTAGTTTGGAAAATCGAAATAATTAGAATTTTTAAATAAATAATATTTTTGATACTGCGACATCATGATTAAATGCAATAATAATTGAATTTCATAATAAATTTCTTTTTAATAATCAAATTAAGTTGATGAAAATTTTAAAAACTTAAATAAATATTTGGACATAAGAATTAATTAAAAATAGATTTTAAATTGTTTTAAATTTTAAAGAGTTTTAAATAAATCGTCGTTTAATTATTATTTATTTCCTCGGCTTATTTTCGACAATACTTTTGAGAATTTTCCTATAATTGCATTATGATCTTCATTATATTGTTTTAATATTATTATCCTTTGCTATCAAAATCTATAATATTTTGTTAACTTTATAATTAAAATGGATTAATATTCACATTGTTGTTCAGCCATTTATAAATATAAATAATCCAATAATCAATATTCGAGCATATTTTTTATTTATATCATATTATATGAATAAAATACAACAGTGTAATTATATATTTTATAGGTCTCTAATTAAAGTATAAACGGTGAGTAGTGAAGGTGATTTATTATAAATACATCGTATAATAAAATATTGCGAATTTAATTCTCTCGATATAAAATAAAAATAAATAATATTCAATGATGTATCGATTCCAAGCATAATATTAAATAAAAAGTAATAAATGATGCGAGAGTGCTTTAGCTGTGACGCATTTGGTATTAATTATATTGATTGCAATTATTCATTTTTGTTTTCAAAAATTGATTTTCATTGCCAATATTCAATTCAATTCAATTAGGAGTCTGAAGGATGAGAAGAATATCTTAATCGTAAAGTAACTGAATGTTACTAAAAAACAACTTTTATATGGCGAGTTATTTATTTTGTCAAGATTTTTTAATGATATATCGGCAGAAATATCCATATAAAAGTATTATTGGTAAGTCTAATGTTAAATATAAACAATTGTTTTCTAAATCTTCGATAATTATTATTTTTCAACATTCATCTGTCGAGAAAATATTAATACATTTATGTAGTTAGTAATTACTTTTAATACGAAATATACATTATCGTTGCAATACATTACGCCAAATACAAAATTAATATTTATTTTAATGTTAAAAATATATTTTTTTTTTTATTTGTATTATCATTTACGCACTCTTTATACAATATAAAGTTAATATTGGTATAACGAGGATATAAGGTTCCCACATATTTCAGAATCCCATGTCTGAATATTTATATTATGTATATCGTTTAGAATAAATTCTCGTGCAATTTTATTATTATTTTTTTCACATTTAACCTATTATTATTCGTATGATTAGCATAAAAAAATTCTGATCATTTTTAGTCCTTAATGTTTTTAAAGTATAACTATTAGATTTATCTTTAACATTTAAATTATTGCTCGTAAATTTATAATGGTTTTTTCAGTGATGAGGTTTTTTATATTTCAAAGGATTATATTCCATGAAGTAGACACTTTTTATAAATTTATTTAGTGGAAACTGAATACTTCATAGCATCCTTATGTTGCGTCTTTTAAAACTTTCGTCATATCTTTTGGTATATCATAATTTCCTAGCACTTCATTCTAATTTGTATTCATCAAGAATTTGTGTTTCGTCTAATGAGCTTCGTAAAAATTAAATAAAGCGTAACAAAATGACTTTGTGTACAATGACTTTGTGCATTGAAATACGCATAATAAATATTTTGCCGTTGAGACTTGAATTGATAATTCCATAGTAATATCAATGTTGATTATTTTCTATCTAGTCAAACGAGTACGAGTCATACATGCAGCTCGAGTATCTACTTAAAAATATTACTTTATTATAGAATAAACATAAGTGCAACACACACACGCACGCACGCACGCGCGCGCGCGCGCGCACACACACACACACACACACATATAGTACTGAATTATTTGTATCTTGACCCGTATAATATATCAAGGTAGGTTGTATTTAACTTCAAACTTCGGCTCACTGTAAGAAAAGAAAAATATTAATATAGGTTATGCAATTAAAGTATGTATCTCAGTCTGTAATTATAAGAATTCATCATTGAAATTACAACATTACAATGTAGTGTGACTGTAGGCAGGTTTATTATCTACACAGTCGAATGTTTTTATATATGCGTAACGTTAAAATGTCAATTTTACAAATATAAATACTTATAACTAATTGATAAAATCTATTTGTTAATTTTATGCTTGCATATTACATTAATTCATTGCTAATAAATATAATATACGAGAGAGGTTATATACTGCGAATAAATATAAAATTTTATATCCGCATAAATTTTTCTTCTAAATCTCGTACTTTTTAATAATAAACGCACAAGTACTTTATACTCGAGTATTTACTTTTAAGCTTTTACAGAAAATGAATAGCACATTATTAAGAAAATTTACAGTCCTTAATATTGACGTGTTTTGTTTTGCTTGGAAGTGTATGTTTTTATTGATTAGACATGATTACCGTCTTGGAAGTACTTTTAACCGTAATGAGATTTGTGGACTAAAATAAATATCGCAAAGAATTTTTAATAGGTAAATCTACGATTACAATAAAGTAATTATTTAATGAATTTTATTTACACGAAACTTCCACCCATAATACATCCTAATCGTATATATAATTTTTTTTTTTATATTTAATTATCTATTAAAATTTCTCTTATATACATAACACTTCATTTTTAAACGCTAAGTTTTTTTATATGACAATACTAAAATGTACAATCTTTATAGGACAGCATACATTGATGAAGAGAAGTAATGTTAAAAAGAAAAAAAGGAAAAGGAAAGAATGAAGAAAAGGAAAAAATTTGAGACGACCATCATGCACAGAACCAATTTCTAATGGACTTACCGCTACAATCATTTTCCTTCGACATTAATTTCTCGCAATACTCTGTGCTTGTAAATAATCATGCCTCCGAGCAATTTCTTACCTCGTCTCCTACAACATTCCACCGAACTCGAATTTCTATGCGTAATTCAACCCTTTTCCTTTTCAATACTGATACGTCACACTTGTGACGCTGTGACAAAAGTGTTGAATTATTACTTAATCGTAAGCATAGATAGATGGCCAAACACACCTTAGTCACGTTATCCATATTATTGTGCTTATTGGAGAATATTTTTTGATTTCTTCTCACGATTCCCACCTGAGTTGCGGTTATCAACTTTATCCAGCTTCCAAGCGACGGCTGTCTT
The DNA here is from genome assembly GCF_000503995.2 of Ceratosolen solmsi marchali. Taxonomy (NCBI): domain Eukaryota; kingdom Metazoa; phylum Arthropoda; class Insecta; order Hymenoptera; family Agaonidae; genus Ceratosolen; species Ceratosolen solmsi. Next base: position 4,274,221 of record NW_011948416.1, on the reverse strand, counting down.
CGTGTATCTAATTTTGATCTTTAACGAGAGTTAAGACGTAATTTCATTGTATTATCTTTAATATCTGTATAAAAGAAATATTTAAATGGTATCTAGAACATTACTTTGTTTATTTTCTGTACAAAGATTTTAATACTAAAATCCAAGGTTCAATATATGCCACACAAACAAGACATTACGTATTTAAAACTTAATATATTATATTAATAATATATTATATTAAAAACTTAATATATTATATTAATAATTAAATACGTATTTAAAACTTAATATATTATATTAATAATTGATTATATATTTTACTCAACATTTAAAATTTATCATTGTCCGTTGAAAGATTTTTTTGTCCTAATTTTCTATAGTATAGTTCATAATCGTAAAATAACTCTATACGCAATAAAAACGAATACAATTACAATCTATATGGAATAATTTACATACTTTGTACTTGTTGTATTGCATTTATCATATATAACGTTATAATAACGCATCTTTCAAATAGATTACAGTAGATAACATTATTTTCTCTTAATATTGTTGTCTGGTTTTCAGTCATTATTTTCTTCATATGTAGAAAGTCAGTACATTTAATTATTTATGAACAAGTTTTTCATGAATTGTTATTGGTTTTTTCTTTCCCTCCCAATATGTGAATATAATAATATAAAACATTATCTTCGTTGATTTTAGTCTACATTCACGTATATATATATATATATATATATATATATATATATATATATATATATATATATGTAAAATTTGTTTATATCTTTATGATTGTATTTAGTACAGATTGAATGAATTAATATAACGATATACAAGTACATGGGCAATCCATTAATTAAAATTATTAATTAAATTGCATATAAATAATTACATAATATCGCTGTATTTTTTTTCCCCTATCTGTACTGGGGAGTCATAAACAATATAAAACTTACAATATTTATTTTATACGAATATTCATTTTTACTGCATTTTCGTATTAAATATTGATTAAAAATTCCTTTTTTTTTTATTTTTTATTTATTATTTTTTTTTTTTATAAATTTAAGTAAAAAAGATTGTGATTATATAATGATTATGAAATTTTTCTTTATTTTTTATAATAAGATGTTAATACGCAAGTCATTTCTTTTGAAATATTTATTATCAGTTTATAAATTAAATTGTCGAAATAATAAGAATAATGCATTATGCGTATATATTATTAGTATATATTGGAATAATTATATATCGAAAAATGTCGAAATTACCACTTTTTAATGTATTCGAATTAATGTAAACATTATTCGATAATATTTGCTTTTTTATAATTATGAAAGAATAATGCATGAGGGCGTTAGGGAATAGTGGCAAAATAATTAATTTTCATAGGTGCCTCATGGTCGTTAATGAATCAAAATTGTGTTTATAAAGTAGCAACGTTGTTTGAAAATCAGTGGACAACTATTTGACAGCATTCAAGAAATGACCGTATGTTTTTCGCTCGCATATGAGCAACAGCAGCGACGACAGAGGCCAACAACCGGCCTTTTACATGTATCGGAAAATTCAAGGAAGCGAGCGAGGAGAGATAATTTATCACCAAACAGATAACGATATACGCCAGCCATTCATTTTTTGCTCTTCCACCGCCGTTTTTCAAGCTCACAAGCCTGATAGTTTTGCCACTTTTTCCTTTTTCGACTTTGATTTCTCGGCTTGCTTTTCAGCTTTCTTAATATTTTCTCTGACACGCCTGCTATGAGCGGTAGTGAGGATTCAATGGCTCTAAAAGAAAATAGAAACGTGTATGCACACGAGAGAGAGAGAGAGAGAGAGAGAGAGAGAGAGAGAGAGAGACGAGGAATGAAAATAAAACTGATGAGCGATACCTGAGTGGCAAGTAAAAGTTAGCACTTGAGATAGAAGGAGAGGGAAACAAATACGTGTATGGTTCGTCGTGTTTGCTGAAAGAATCGCTGGTCATTGAAATTTTCGCGAAATCTCTTAGCGATCAGAAATATTGAAAGATTATGCTTTTCAGAACAATTGCAGCTTTCACGTGTACAAGGCTTGTTTTAATTCAGCTATAAAAATTCGTTAAAAAGTTTTTAATAATGTTTTCAAAATTGTAAACAAAGGAATAAATCCCAGCGTATTTGATGATTACCTTAATAAGTCATTGAAAAAATTTTATTTCGACAAAATGACTATAATAAAAATGGTAAGTGCATTTATAAATAGACATAAAATATGAGTGGAATAAACTTTTAACTGCTATTCTTGACTCGGCTGCAGCAAGAAATTGTTCTCAACTTGGGGAGCCTGAATATCTGAACTATTATACGTAGGATGTGATGAAGTAAAGTAAATTTAGAACGACTAGAAAATTCGCGAATAATTTGTTTTGTGCAGGAATCTAATGCAAAGACAATCCCTACTACTGCTTCATGCATCTTAAATATATCATAATATCGAAATTCAGTTGATTAAAATTAAATATTTTGGCACAACTTATTTTTAACGCAATTCTTTAACGATCGGATGAAATATAATTATATAATATTTTTTTTTTTTAATTACTAATTCATTCATACTTTCATACATTAAATTTAGAATATCTATTATTCGATCGATTTTTATTCCTTTTTATAAACGTGTGATCTACATGCGGAAAATTGAATGTAAAAGGAATGATGTATATTTTCATTGATTCACGTTTATGGCATTTAGAAAATGTAAAAATAAAATTAATATTATAAGTATTTAAATTATATGCGATATCCTCGAAAAAGGAAAAATTTGTTTGAAATAAATTTTCAACGTAAATTTTTAAAAAATTTTCAAAATCAAGAATTTATACGAATTATTATATTTCGTTTACGAACCCTTTTAACGAAAATTAAATATATATTTACGACTATTAAATATAAGTTCGTATTAATTTTGTATTTTAAGATATTCTCTTTACTAACTTTTTAAATTAAAATAAATTTACTTTAAAAAGTGTTCGTCACGATGTGTCATCTTGAATATAATATATTTCATTAATTAAAATTATGCTTGATGATCTTGAATTTTGATGTCAGTAATTATGATATAAGAGATGGATCAATAATTAACACACTCACGTAGATGCAAAAGGTCTTATAATATACATTATAAATACATAAATACATAAATATATATATATATGTATAAACATACGTACATACAGATATTTCGTGAATATGGATAGGGAAAAAATGTTCGTTTTATTAGCTCTAAAAGTTTAGATTACTAAAGTTGCAATAATACAATAACAAAATTGGGCTTGCATATACATTTTATACTCCCAATTTTACTTCAGAAATTCAACGAAGTTTTTATGCTGCTTATATTTCTATATTTAATATAAAAAGAATTTCATTAAAAGTAACCGCATATACTAATAAACGTTAAAAATCTTATGAAATTTTATTATTTATTCAGATAAATTGATTTTTAAGAAATAATAATAATTATATTTAATAGATATTATTATTAAGACAACATATTAATAGAAATTTTCTAACATTATTTATGTAATTTCGAAATTCATTTATCATATATTGGAATAAAAAATATAATAATATATAATAGTTGTAAATAAAATTCTAAAGTAGTACGTTCCATATCATCGTTCTTATAAGTTATATTTAATTTATAATTTTACTATTTAAAAACTCGTATTTTTTGTCGCAATTAATGTGTTTGGAATTGGTTCGTGTATAATGAAATGATATTATAGTATATTTCAATTTATATTGAATCAATATTAATTGTCCAATTCTTTTAGGCGTAGAAAAATATTTACCCAACTTTTCGTTATACCGTTTCATTATTTGTAAATATTTAAAATCTATTTCTACAAAATTATAAAGCTATCAATTACTAAATGACGTATAGTATTTCATAACTATTTATTTTGTTTTTATAATAATAAAAATATTATTCTAATCATTATATTATTATTTTATTTATATATTTTGTACCTTTATTACATTTTTAATTCAAGTTAGTAATAATTTTATTTATTTAAATTCATGGAGATAAGATTTAACAATATTACTGAACATATTATATATTATAAAATGTGAAATAACATATTCACTTGGCTTAATAATTGCTGGCGAATGTATAATTGTCAAAATCAAACTGTTTGTTTATTAAATGGTTAATTCTCTAAGTATTGCAAATCTATCTATATAAACTATAAAACAATAATATTAAAAATTGTAAATAAAATATATTCTTATGAAAGTGTTTCGGATTTTAATTTGTTAAATTAATATTGATGTATCTCAACAGAAAATTATATTAATTTAGTTAATTTTATTATATTTATTATTAAATAATGCAATAAATATTTGAGAGATGCTAATAATTTAAAATTGAAGCATGTACGTTCTAGTGTTAGTCAGTCTATATGCGATAATATAAACTAATCGTTAGCAATATATTATCATTAATAAGTTTCATTTATGAGTATTTTAATTATTAATGTAATTAATTATTGTTTTAATACTTTGGAGCACATTTGGAAGTCAAACAAAAAACACACCGTACATATATATTGATAAATTTTATTTTTTTCTTATTTTTTATCAAAGTATATATGTGTAGACAATTTGTTGTTGAATATTTACAAAATAAATTTCAACCAATGAGTACACATTTATTAAGAAATAGCTCTCTCTCTCTCTCTCTCTCTCTCTCTATATATATATATATATATATATATATATATATATATATATAGAAGAACTTACTATTTTCACGAGAAATAACATTTAGATCATTGTAATAAAATATGTAATATTAAATTTTTAATTTTAGATTATTTTAGATTAATTTATATTAATTTTATATCCAATAGAAATTAAATATTTTAATTAAATTTGATAAAATAAAATTAAAAATGTTAATTGAAAAATGACAAATTAAATTAACTGTGTCTGTGAAAATTTTGCTCGTTAAATAAGAGAGAATGTTGGATAATTTTATAAAAGACTTTGTAGGTATAAAATGCCTCTATTTAATGGAAATTTTGAATTAGTAATAAATAGCTATTATTTTTTTATTAGAATGAATTAGTTGAAATTTTTATTTATGTAATAATAAAAGGTATCTCTCTCTCTCTCTCTCTTTCTCCAATACTACTACGTTCGAGTAAGAATTATTTAATTAATTATTTTTAAAGTCTTTCACAACCATATTTAATATATAATAGTGATAATATGTAAGGTAAAAAATAATAATATGAATAACTATAATAATAATATTATGCATAGTACTTATTTATTTTTAATGTTAAACGGATATGCTGATTTGAAAGTTATTTTATAATGATGATTATAATAAACAAATACGGAACATCTAGAATCTATGTGAATTTGTTATCTTCTGTCAATAGACAAAATTATGTATTCTCAGTAAATTTTTTTAATCGACTTTGTTTATAATTGTGAATTAAATGCTAATGAATATGCTAATTCTTCCATGATTAAATCAAGCTTTTTCTAGTGCTTAGTCTATTCTTGACTTTTGTCGAAATAATTATTGTAGAAGTTCCATTTAGTTTGAATAGTTTTTAAAAAGTAGAAATAGTGGTATGAACTTTTTTACTTTTTTAATTTCCCATTATAATTTTTAATTTCGCTAAACCATTTAGTTACATGGTATTTTAATATTTAAAAAAAATATTACATTTATACTAGGTGAAGTACTTGAAACCATAGTAAATTGCAACGTTAGTAATAAGCTTTTTAAATCTTTCAGTTAACAGTATTTCAATTAAGTTTTATGAATTTCAACAAAATTTATATGCAATAATAATCATACTTAATGTATTATTTGCAAAAGATAGTAATGCGTTATTTAATTAATTTCCATTTTATTAAAAAATCATTCGGATTTTATTCGTAAATTAAAGAAATTTACTATACTAATATTTACAAAGTTCCATAAGAATATTTGTTATTGGAAATATTGTTAAAAAAAAAAAGTTTGGAATATTTATATATATATATATTATATATATATATATATATTTATTTTTTTTTTTTTTTTTTTTGACATCGATATGCAATTTATCAAATTCTAGACGTTAGTTGTTAGGATTCGCATTCAGAATCGAATAATCGTGCTTGTCTTATTTTTTAAAATAAAATTACTGACTATTTTAGAATTTTCTTTTCGTAAATACCTTCGAAATGTTTATCTCCCATAAAATTATTTATCCATTACGTAACGTATGACGATCAATATTTATAACTGGCAGAAAAGTAAATTAAAAGGTTCTTTGTCGACGATCTATTTATTATTACACCAACAAAATAGAAGGTGAACATTCGGCATTTTAAGCTGTAGGAATTCACTGAAAATTTTTTTGTTTACTCCTATATACGGACTCTGAAGGATGTTTGTCTTAAAAAAAAAAAATGCCATACTATGCACAATATTATTAAGATAAACAAAACTCTGTAAAAAATGCTCTTTAAAATTGTCATTATGATTTCGTAATAAATAGAGTTTTAAAAATAACAAAGTGAGTGCTCATATATAATCCGCTTAAATAAAAGTTTTTCTCATTTCGGTAAATTAGTAAAGCGAAATTACTCTAGTGCATTTCGTTGGCAAGCATTTACTAAAACGAAATTACTAACATGCATTTCGCTCTAAGGTTTCAGGTGGCTTTATCGAAAATCGACATTACCATAAAAATTTCTTAAAACTTTAATTAATTGTCAATAATAATGTTATCATAGTGAGGTAATACTATGACTTTCAATCTGTGTTGGTAATTATAAGTAAAGTTAGATTTGACAACACATACGAAATGAGTAGTGAAAATAGTTTTTTCATTTACGGAGAATATTCTATTGGCAAAAGATGCGTGGCATTATTATCACTCATACCGATATTAAATACTTTAAATTATATCTTCAATGCATTATATGAATTTTGTTAATGAAATGATACAAAATATTTATTGGAGCTTCAATGGCAATAATTAATAGATAAGTTGAAGAAATTGTTTTAAAAATTATCAATAGTAATAATGTAAAATATTTTAATCTATAAATATACAAACTTCAATGTTGAAACTTTAACGTATTTCAATGCTTTAATATGTCGAAGGTATAACAAATAAATTTTCAAGTATGTGTAAATTGCAAAATCTTCTTAGAATGAGTGGGCCGTGGCCGTCACTCAAAGAGGCTGAAAGTCCTCGTAGATTAGTCAATTTGGCGTGAAATACTGTGTATTTGTGGACTAAGGTCCATTTGTCCCTATTTTGCAATATCGTCAAACCACTTGAACTAGTAAATCTTCCGAATTAATCCACTAGGTTTCATATGCCTCAATCGTATAAGAATTTTCATGCCAAGGGATAACTGGTTATAAGTTATTTTTTATATTTATAATCGTAATGTTACAATATATATATATAAAAATAATCAATATGTACGTACGTACACTCCCCCCTCCCCCTCCTCCGCCAAACAAATCTACAACTATACATTTATCCGTAGACGCGCATATTCTTTTCTGATTATGCTGTAGAAAATGAATTATGTGCTGTATGCATTTAAGAGTTTCTCGAGATTGAAAAATTATAGAATAAATAACCTATATAATGAGTGAAAATATTAAAAAAAACGAAATTTATATAATTTTGAAATTAAGTTTTTAAATTTATTGTATACGAGTATTTTGATTTCAATTTAACATTTTTCTAATTAATAATTGAATCAAATTAAATAATAATTACGAGCGATGGTTCGATTATGCAATGATAAATCAACTTGTCCCTCCAATATCTGAGAGAAATACAAATGTTCTGTATTTGCTTTACGCTTATGAAGGAATATTAGGCATCTATTTTTTTATTTGTAGATCATAAAGTTTGCAGATTAAATATACTTATACGACACATACATTTCTATTCTTGAGATTAAACAGGATATTATTATTATTATTATTGTTGTTGTTATTGTTGTAATTGTTATTATTGTTATTAATATAAATATTATCATTAGGGCTTTTGAGAGACATTTGAGTTATCATGGTTTTAGAATAAGTAGGTTATTGGGATGAGCAAGATGTACCGAAAGTACCGTTATGTATAAAAGTCTGACCAAGAAATCCTTAAACTATAATTAATTTAGCGCCTGGTCTCTTAATGCTAATACGTATTGGTTTTGTTGGTATATTAAGTTGGTCCAGAGGCATTTTTTTCGTATCCCCGTGTCATTAAAATTTGAGCTCAATTTTCATGATCTTAACGAATAGCAGCTTAACGACGAGGAGCGGTAATCTCTATTTGTATTACAAAAGTGTGCATTGGAAAACTATAAATATAAGGGGAAATTTCCTGGGTGATAGTTGTTAGAAACTAGAAGTAGCGGCATCCGGCGAAATTCGATGCATTTGCTCGCGGGAAATATCGTATTTCGGAAAACTCGGAAAATGTAGCCGCGCCCTCCAATACCCAAAGTCTCCAATTATACAGTCACGAAGTTTCTTCTCAAAACAATCTATGTACTTTTCGTTTCTTTTAGCGTACTTTCGCCAAGTCCTTTCAGTCATAACGAACCAGCGCAAAAGATGACTACCTAATCACGAGAAGGGCCGCTAATCTGCAAGTATGATCGGTATTGATTAGATTTTATTAGAATCTATTTTAATTTTCGTTCTCGCTCCTTTCGTCCTACGAGCCGTCCAATGCTGTTCAAGGAATTCAAATTCAACATTTTAAACACTAATAATTACAATCTACTCGTTAATAGCAATAATTATTGTTAATTCCATGCTGAGAAGAAGATAATGAATTTTAAAATTTATTAGACATTCATTCATCGATATTAATCAACATAGTGCGCAGCACACTTTGAGCATTTGTGCAATCATTATAATTATTATTATATCTTGCAAATACTCGTTAAATGCCGTTTTTCATATTTACGGTGTTTAAAAAGAAATGGCTTTAATGAATTATTAACAATAGCACCTTCCCCCCTCTCGTGTATCATCATTTGTGTCGAACGATTTTACTTTTACAACTGTTGACTGCGCCAAGTGCTAAATTATTCTCTTAACTATAAAATTAATTAATCGTATCTTGAGCAATTTCTAGCGAGAGAAACTATTTAGAATTTAATCAATGTCTTATATGTAATCAGTAGTCAAGCAGTAAATGATGAAACTCGATCGATTTTTGATTAATTACTCTATGCTTGGAAGAAAATACTCTTTGCGGTGTATTTTTTTTTTCTCTTCACACCAGTTACTCTCCAAGGTCTAAAACTATTTTCAATCTTTTCTTGAAACTCAACATAAACGAATTAGCTAAGGAGAAAAGTCACTCTAGACGAGCCATTATACAATTCTCTCAATATAAGAATCAAATGGACAGCGAATACTATACCACTTATTGTTCGTTTATTTAATTTTAATTTTCATCGAATTTACAATTACACGCATTTCCGATAGAAGTATACTAATTTTACAAGTGTTCCCAATATGGCGTGTAAAATCAATTTGAATAGAGCGTTGTCGGGAAAGAGGTTAAAAAAATTTTCTTTCCACGTTCGCTACCCTATTCGTCTCCTTTATTTTTTTTTTGTTTTTTTTTTGTTTTTGTTTTTTTTTCGCACGTGCGGTCATTTAGGTATTGAAAATGCTGGCGCAACTATACGTTGATTGCGCCATGGTGTAATCGAGAGTTGGAGAAATATGGAATCGAGTTTGAATTGATACTCAAATTGAGCCTTCATTTGATACTTGAAGAAGTTCGGAGAGGCGGCCTTTGATTATTTCGGAAAGGCTTTAGTCGAAACGCACAGGACGCGTATGTATGGCCTTCTTCCGCAATTCGTAAAACTCTCGAGATGTTGAAAATGAAAGTAATACTGGCGATATTAGTATAAAAGATTTTTACAATACAGTTTGGAATTGTATCAGGTCAATGACTTTACGAGCAATAATTAATTCAAAATTGTATTCGTCTATTATCCGTGTTGCTGTACGTGTAGTTGTACTTTAAATAGTGCGTAATTTCTCAAGGAATTGGTTAATAATCATTGTGAAATATGATAAATTATACATCGAATTTCCATCCATCAAAGTTATCGATATTGAATGTCACATATTGGATTTCTAACGTTTATGGCTAGATTAGTGATCATTTGCTCCATTCGGATCCTTTTTTATGCATATATATATATATATATATATATATATATATA
>NW_011948416.1:4210589-4263916 GCF_000503995.2 Ceratosolen solmsi marchali | reverse complement strand
CCATATTTTTTTTTATATATATATATATATATATATATATATATATATATATATATATATATATATATATATATATATATAACACATCGATCGCTATACAATATCGGCCATTTTGAATTTTTTAATTTTAATAATGAATCGTTATTAAATGCTTAGGGACGTTCGTGCCATTTTGAATTTCATGAAGGGAAGAATTCTTAAGATGAAACTTTTTACGTAAACTACATATTCCATCATTATAATTTAGAATTTTAGTATTTTCATTAATTTACTTTCAATTTGTCCACTATATTATTATACACATTCGCATAGGTGGACGTGCACATGAGTATAGACGATTGAACGGAAAATAAAGAGTACGGAGATGAGCATCGAGAAGGCTTCACCTTCACTCGATCACTCCACGTTTCACAGTTTTGCGTTATATAGGCATTCGCCGCAAGAGACTCGAAAGATACTAATTTGTAAATAATAACGAACCTCTCTCACTTATACGCTCTGTCGTAGCGTATGAGGAAGCTCATTGATTGCAACATACGCGCAATGTGTGAGACAGTAAAAAAGAGATAGAGTGGAGAAGAAAAGAAGATGAAAAGAAAAATAAAAAAATCAACGTTGAATTAATGTGACATTGTAATATTCTCAGGAGAATGTAATTCAACGAAGTTTCATGATCGATGATTGCTTAAGAGTTTTCCTTCAAATTGCCCGTGAAAAGGGAATGAAATAAAGTAGTTTGACAATATCGTAGAAAAGACAAACTACGCGACAAAGACAGTCGATATGGTTGAACTCTCTTGCCAACGGGTTGATAATTTCTATCTTAAGCGTAAGCCTCCCTCCATCTGTCAAATCACACCCTCGAGGATCACTACTGTAAAGTACCGCAATGACTACCCAACCAATGAGCGTCAAGCGTCGAAATACCCTGTGAATCTGCGTATGTATGCGTGCGTATTTCCCAGATAACTCTGCTATAATCTCAATTTTCATGGTACCACTTTTTCTCATGGTATCCCTTCTCACATTGGCCCGACTTTTACAACATTCTCAAAAGCTAATTGCAAAAGGCTATTTAATAAATCGTTTAACAAGGACGTTTAATCTTTGTCACGAGTGCGTGAAACTTGTTGGGGATTTTCATCGATTTATACAAACGGTACATTCATTGGTTTTAATATAAATTTGTGTCTGTCTTAGTTCGTAGAGCAAACAAAAAAAAAAAAAAAAAAAAAAAAAAAAAAAAAGCAATAAATAACATCAATTTTTCATCAAATAATGTTAATGTTGTCATTTATGTTGTTATACGTATTTCTATAAAGCTCCGCTGGACGTTTTGGTCGCGAGTGTAACGAGTTCAAGTGGTATTAAATTTTCAGAGAAGTGAAAATTTTTGTTCTCTTTCTTCGCTTAAACAACAACTATTAAATAAGTATTAAATAGTTTATAGTAAATAAAGTTAGTGTCGAACGTTGTGTCACGGAGCGCCGGTGAGTTCACTTCAATTTGGCCGAAGCGTGTATCTTAACACGCACACTTAGGCGTTCGAGTACTCCAGATAACACATGACTTATTTTTTGAAAATAATCTTTCTCGAGAATTTGAAGGTAAAGTTGACGATTTATTTATTTATTTATTTTTTTTTTTTTTTTTTTTTTTTTTAATTTACAGCATTATATTAGATCGTAACGTTCCTTTCTTTTTAAATGACAAGATTATTCATAAATTCAAGAAATCGATTAGAACGATCAGAAACATCGATGTGTAAAGAATCGTTTGTTAAACGACGCAAATTGAAGTAGTGCTCAATGAATCGCTATAAAGCAGAATTGCGTTAAATGAAGTCGAACTTATTCCCGAATAGATGAAAATTATTTGTAAATACTATTTATTTATTTGTATTTTGTATCAATAACGAGAGTCAATTTTTTGATACAAAATCACTTGTAGCAATGTTGATGTAAAAAAATGTACCTATTCAGTCTCAATATTACACACTAAAGCTAAATAATTAATCATTTTACATTTTTTTTATAGCATGAAAGTTAAAAAAAATCGGCTTTTACTTTTTACTTGACTTTGCATTTTATCAAATGGCGATTTGTGCCAAGAGCTCTTTCTTCTTTTATTTCGACAGTTTTAGTAGGATGAAAATAAGTAATACGTTACTTGTCGTAAATGAATTATTTGAAATTAATAAATTAAATTTAATTTAAAGATTTTAAGTGACGTTTCAAGCTTCGATGAGTAGTATGGATATATTTTTTTGTTTTATTATTGTTTTTTTTTTCTTTTTGTTTTTCTCCTTAAAATTCTAATCTTTTTAAATGCAGTGTATATGAATGAAATTACATCATTAAAATTTCAAAGTCGAATGGGCATAGAATGCCTATTAAGAAATAATAATAATAATCTCGACTTGCCATCTAAAACTCATTTTCGAAATATACTGTAGTATTAAACCGGAAGCCATTCAATGTCGAATAAGAAGTGGAATATCCATTATCGTTCAGAATCCTCTCGTAAGAAAAAGAAAATAATAATTTAAATTGCAAGTCGGTAGTTGAAGGAGGCCAGTATATTTTATACAATCCGCTTTCTGACGACTAGCGCTATCATGACAAATAAACGAACCTTAACTATAACTCTGCTCGGGGTAACGAGATTCTGGCAAATAAAAAAATAAAGTAACGCAAATTTACAAAAAATCTGCGAAAATGTACATCGCGGTATTTCCCCCTTTGAAATCGTGCCTTCCTCTTCCGGAATATTTCTCTATGACTCGGCTTGCACTTTTGACATTTAGCGTACGTGAGAGCATCATCCTGGTGACGTCGACCATGTAGACGTACATGTACTTTCATTGAATTGAATTTTGTATTCATCGGTTTCTACGCGCATTGCAACGTCCTCATACGTATAAATACACACACACACACACACACACACACACACACACACACATAACATTTTTTGGTAATTTCTTTTTCTGCGTAAGGTTTTTTGAATCGCTGCTCTTGTTGTTTATACATCAATGAAGATGGAATTTAGCGTGTTATTTATTATTATCCGGTTCGAAATTATGGCATTATTATCGATAATTTATTTGTAAATTAATTATTAGTACCCAATTAACGATATAATGATTTTAGTCATTAACAAGTAGGCCTTTTTCCAAGTATTGCGAAATTTTTAACATACTATACTTACAAACAACTTTTTTTCTAATCCATATCGCTGTGTATCAACTGGAATAATTATCTAGCCAACATTTGCTAAGAATTAAAGTCATTAACCATTATTACATTGCTATTATCCAACATTATTGTCTATGCACTCGGTATTCACTCGTTTGCAAACAAATATTTAATGATATTCGGTAGGCGATATGTTCTATTATGAACTTCCTACATAAATAAGAAAGATGTATTTTAAGTATAATAATCCGTATAATCCATTTTCTTAAGTCGATAAAACTTTATTTAATTATCGCATTACTCCATAGATATTTGATAGATAAAAAACAAAAGTATATTTATTACAAATGATTGTTCACGAAATTCAAAAGTCTATTTTAAAACATGTTTTAAATATATTTTAAAACAATTTTAAAAACCAATTGTATTAATTAAAAATTAATTACGTTTATTTTTTTCTCCCATCGACCCTATTATAAATTTTCTATATTTCTTATGTTCCATATATTTCATTAAAAAACGAAATATCAATGACATTTAATTATATTAATTATCGCAATGTTTTGCACGAAAAAAACAGTTTTATTTAGTGATAAAATTGTAGACAAAATGTCAAAGAAAAAATTTCAAACATTTTAAGGATCACTTCACAATAGAGTGAGTAAGAGAGAAGGGAGAGATTAAAAATCGTATAAAGCAGCTGAGGCATTCGAAGTGAATCGAAAACCGTGATCGTAGATTTTTACTGCAAAAATATGAAAAAATTAAGTTGGCGGCACGATTTAATTTCCGTCGTCGTGTGTTTATGTGTTGATGTGGGGGGGGGGGGGGGTAAGAGACAGAGAAGATAGGGGGAAAAAATGCCAACTATGTATAAAGTTGGTTGCGCAACTGGTAACGAAAACTCTAATGTCTAAACGCTACTTTAGAATTATGTTATATCGAATTACATCTTATTTTAACATACACAATGCTTGTTTATCATAAATGAGCTCGTTTTGGGATGAAAAATGAGAAAGGAAACGTTAATAGACCTTACTTAGAAAATTACTCTTTCTAAGTAATTCTAAATAATCTACCCATGACTTTCATGCGTATTTCTTTTATTTTAATTCGAATCTCCGTATGCCATATTTTCTTTATTTTTACGTGGCACAATATCATGCTTAGCGACGAATGATGTAAGCAATGAAAAAGAAAACACAATTAAAAAAAAATATCGTCATGCTAGTAATGCAATTTAATTAATTTCTTATTGTAATTCCAGTTACTGGATATCTTTGGCATTATCTTTACTGCACACACTTGTATCATTCGTTATAAAATTACAGTCGGTTGTTTATTTTTTTTCTCTCAATTTCTCATCCTTATTTCCCGAGATACAATAATGAACGATCGATCTTGAACAGATACCGTATGAGATACAGTTTGGTTAAAGTCGGTGGTAAAAATGACTTTTGTACATCGGATAAAGCATTTATAAATTTCGATTTATAGTAGAGACTCGACTGTTTACTTATATAACGTATAGTGACGAAATGGACTATAAAGCACAACAATTCATGCTATAGGAGAGCTTCTCAACCCCCCCTCCCCTCATCCTCCTCCCCCTCCAACAGTATATCGATGTTTTCTTTTCTTTTTTCTTATTTTTTATGAAACTTTATGGCTGACCAATAAGCAACGCGATAATTAATCCGATAAAGCGAGTCACATTAGTATCACTTTCCACCTGAAACCTACAAGGCAAATACAAATAAATAAAAGCTGCGTTGTACTGTGGATGAGAGAGCGGCAACATGCAAGGGTGGTGAGAGAGAGAGAGAGAGAGAGAGTGAGAGAGTGAGAGAGTGAGAGAGTGAGAGAGAGTGAGAGCGATAGTGGAAGAGAGAGGGGGGGGGCGAGCTTATAACTCAATCTAATAACGATTGCTGTCGTAGCGGCTCGTCAAGTCCCTTCGAGGCGTCTTACCAATGCAGCTACGTTACCTCTCTGTGACCGGAAGACATTCCAGCGCGCGCTCCGCTCTTATCTAATAAAACGCCTCTGCACCCTAGGAGGGAATAAGGAAAAATCCCCCCCCTCCCCCGTTCCCTTTCCCTCCTCCGCCACCACCGTCTCATCCTGCCCCCCGCCCCCGCCCCCGAGAATTCCTTTTGAAGTGCACGCCCGTGGCTCGTCACGGGGAATTTCCTGGTCGAATCGTTGTCTGTGCGTCGGCTGTCGCGCTTATTCTGTCCCTCCTGTCCCCTTTGATTCCCGGCGTCGGCTCATGTAGTCGTTGGCATTCCCAGTCGTTACTCCCCTAGTCCCAATCCTCTCCAAGCAAATCGCGCGATCGCCAACACATTCTTACCGTCTTTTCATTGTGAAATGGCTCGGCTGCTGCGCTGCGATTGATCGCGGCTCGCCAGCGACTCGCGCTGATAACGATGAATTAATGACGCCGTCTTATCCGGGAATGCATGAAGCGCTTTGCTGCCATGTTGACATTGTAATGGACGTCTTACCGGGTATATTTGACATTTACCGTTTGTTTCATCATTAGCTCTTCCACTTAGATAGAATATCGGGTGGTCGGTGGTTGGCGGGGGTGGGGGAGGGGTGGAGGATTTACCGATTGATTTTCGCTTAGGTCAATCAAGAGATTAAAAAGTTATTTCGTATCTGAATTAAGATCATCGATAGAACTATTTGGATTACCAAAATTTTAATCCATTTATATTTCGATGTTTTTATAAAAGCACGAATTGATAAACGTTGGCGTGAGGTGGCATATTGGCGAAGGGGGAGGGGGAGCAAAGACCGATAAATCAGTGCATTAAACTGGACAACCCATTTTGTATTAGTGAAATAATATATCATTGAGCAAGTCAATATTCGTGAGATATAAATATATTTCCACGTGTAGTCGTTAAAGGCGAACAAGCTCGATCATCTTATTCCGCAATGTGACGATGCTCGTTCTCGTAAAAGCTCTTGAAACGCATATTCGCGTAAATTGATAGTGGCAAAGTTGGAATTCGCGAATCACGAGCTCAAAAATAACTCTTGCATCAATGGCGTTAACGAGCACACGTGCGCGTGACAATAAAAAATGATAAAGAAGTATGGGTTATCTTAGTAAAAAATATATTCGCCTAATTAATTCGGAACAAGAAAATAGTTATTTTGGATAAGCGTTTGAGTGGATGGTCGGTGCAATAGTTTGGCAAGAACAATATGAGAAAAATAGTTAAAATACCCGAGAACAGTTGCTATTGATTTTATACATTATAAGTGATAAGAATAATTATATCTGAGATTATTATTTTCTTTATTATTTTCCCCACAACAATGTCCATACGATTTCGAAAGTCAATAATACGTAATTATCATATTTGTTGTGTAATAAAGGATCGAATGTCTTTCGCCTCTCAGTTTTTTAAAATAATTTTACAAAATTGGCAACAAATTTTCAGTTTATAAAAATGAATTTTACATTATGCATCTTCGAGTGTATTTTCATGTAGTTAAATTCTTTAGAAAATTTACATAAATATACGATATAGACATTCGATATTTCTTTATTTTGCTGTAAATTCGAAAAGACGGGGTGGTGCGCCTTATTCATCGATCTTTTCATAGTAGTTATTACGTAATTTACATAATTAAGCGTTATCCTATCTCTCTCTCTCTCTCTCTCTCTCTCTCTATCTCTCTCCAAATTCATGCACTTTGCCACTTTTTTCATGTTTCAATCGCCGTCTCAACGCCTTTCTCCAACAATAATACTTCACGTCATATTTGTTAAATTTTTGTAGTTCTGTAGTATTCGATTTGTTCATTGCAAGAAGAATTCAGACTACTCGGGATGGTGATTAGAATTTTCGACGGAAAACGAAAAATTTGACTTTTAATAAAAATCGACGATATTTAAAACCCCTCCGCTCCTTGGCGAAAAATCGGTAATTTATCTTTACTTATTTATTTAATTTCATTCCCTCTTTTCCATGTTTCTGTATTATACATTTTAATTTTTATTTTTATTGCATATTTTGATTCGTCGTATTCGTGTAAAAAGTTACGCTGGAACAATTGAATATCGTTATAGCTCGCAACATAAATATTGCTCTTTATTTTAATAAATAAGCCTTATTTAATTAAATTAGAATAAATATGACGATGCATATGGAAACAGACTCTCAAATTTACATTATTTTATGTTTTCATGGAACTTTTATACTACCAGAATGATGTAAAAATGTTTTTTAGATGCTCAAGCATGCACATGCACATGCACTTACGAATCTACGTACTTACACATTCATGCTATGCAGTTCAATTAAATTATTTAGTCAGATGAATTAAACATTTTCCTCTTAATTATGTAACATGAAAATTGTGACAGAAAAATTAAGTCATTCACAGTTTTTTTGTTTTGTTTTTCTTTTTATTTTGTTTTTGTTTTTTATTTGAATAAATATTTAACCATAAGGGCGGATTATATATTCTAAATGTATTACGGACTTTAATTATCCGAGTCCGCTTAATGGCTGTTTGTACATTTTTCAGAATCCTATGCACGTATAAATCCTTTGAATGTATAATTTTCTAATAACGGCAGTATGATTTTTTTTAATTCTACAGATACATTGTACACACAGCCGCGCACGCACATATGCGCGATATGCGTACACCGACGCATACGTACGATCTCATGAGCCGTCGCACTTGCAAACGTATATATATATATATATATATATATGAATTTTGTTCTTTAAAGGAGAATATAGAAGGGCTTTTTTACGAAAATGAAATATTGGATTTTTTCAAATAAATTTAAAATTAAATGTCCAAAGTGGGTCAAAATTTACAAGACATTAGCATTGTCAAGTATAAAAATTATAATGTTCATATCGAATGATTTTAATAAAACATGATTTTTTATTTCTATTTAATATTATAATTCCAATGTCGTCTGAATAATTACATTCAATTTCACCTACATTTTCCAATAATTTCAATGCCATTTCTCTTTTTTAATGCGCCACCTCTTGGAAAAGAGTTTTCGATTACATGTGCATACGACCCAGAAATTTTCTTTTGAAAAAAAATACGTTCCGACAATAGTTATGTATTCGCTAGTGATACATTAATGGTAAATTATAATATAATATACGGGAAATCAATGAGAGCAAGAAGCGAGAGAGAGAGAGAGAGAGAGAGAGAGAGCAATAGATTTAAATTTGAAATTGATACAAGTTGTTGATTTATAAGTGCCTAGATGTTAATAACAATAATGCCGATGAAAAGATAAATCGTGAATTTATCAAAGTTTTATGTAAAGACCTCTTTCTTGTTCATACTTTATGTGGATTCGCTAGTTATAATGAACCCATGAATTAAATAATTTATAAGCACTAAAAGCCCTTTTTAATTCATATAATTTTTATGCACGTTGTGTTGTTAATTAGTGTGAGACCTACGGAATGCACGCGTGTGTACGGATTAATTAATTAATCCAACCTCGTAATTCATTAAATATAACTTTATTTTAGATTTAATCTTCAACCAACCGCGTCTGTGTTTCTAAGCGCTAATCTATAACATCAAAGAACACCACATAAGTAAACGTTACTAACGACAAAACCCGTCAAAGTACAATGTCACCCGATACGGGGCTTACCAAATATTGCATTTTATGTGCAATAAACTTGCGGCGTCGTTTCGAAAGACCAAAATCCAAGTTATTCAAGAAATTTGCTTTTCACCCTATCACTGAAGAAATTTTTTTAGTTTTACAGTAATTTT
Source organism: Ceratosolen solmsi marchali (assembly GCF_000503995.2). Classification (NCBI taxonomy): domain Eukaryota; kingdom Metazoa; phylum Arthropoda; class Insecta; order Hymenoptera; family Agaonidae; genus Ceratosolen; species Ceratosolen solmsi. Next base: position 4,254,926 of record NW_011948416.1, on the reverse strand, counting down.
CAAAATATTGTCTAATTACTTAATTTGTAATCAACCGTATCTTATTGCTTTATTGGTTTCCATTGATGTACTGTATGTAAATAATTATTATGTATAAAAATATCATCAATACCGAAGTTGATATTTTTTGTAGTTGATAAAAAAAAAAAAAAAAAAAAAAAAAAAAAAAAAAAAAAGCCCATATCGATAATTGGATCTTTGTTTGCCTTTAGAAACATCATCATAATAATCAAGAGTTTGAATATAAACTTGGCGTATCTCAAACGGTTTTTAATTAAAATGGCTGATAAAAAATCATATACATACACACATACATTACATGTATATATAACAATTTTAAGATAAACTATAATTGTAAATAAGAAAATGCCCAACGATTTTTACAAAAAAAAAAAAAAAAAAAAACACATTGTAAATCGCTCGACTGTGATTAAAAATTACTTTTATTTTGTTCTATTCTATTTATTAATTACGTAAAGATATAGTATTTATAGAAAGTAATAATGCATTTGGTTATATATAGAAGGAGTGTTTTATTAATGGCACAGATTTTATAAAATGCTCGAGTCTCAGTGGCAGTAGAAACATTTGAAGCGCTTAAGAGCTGAAATTGAGGGCAAAAAAAGTTGGTGATACTACTACACGACAACGTATTACTCCTTCAAGAAAATAACCGAGGATGTGATTCGTTGTGTCCGTAGGAAAATTCTTTAAACCATCGTTTATTTGCCAAATTAAGACTCTTCGCGCGACAACGTACTTTAACACTCACTTTAACGTCATCCGAGTGATGAAAATATTTAAAACATTCATACAAATTACGAATTACGTACAAAGATGTAAAGATTGTCTTTAAAATGAAAATTCAGTGTATTTGTTGAATTTTCATGCCACTATCGATTGACTAAATAGTGTTTAGTATGTCGTACTTGTTAATGCATACTTCTCGAATAAAATATATGTGCATTATAATATCTTTCTTAGTTGAATGAATGTGCACGAGGGACGCTTGTTTGCTACTCTTTATCCTTCTAAATAAAGTTCCTAATTAAAGAGAGTTTCGTTAAGGTAAAAAATTAAGAAAATTAATACAAACGTATTGGTTTATATAATTTATATAATGTTAACTTAATTGTGACATGAAAACAAAAAACAAAAAAACAAAAACTAAATATCTTTTCTCATAGAGAGAGAGAGAGAGAGAGAGAGAGAGAGAGAGAAGGTAATATTTTTTCATTTTATGAAAGCTTAGCTGGGAATTGAGTATGTCGGTATCGACACTATATCACTCGGTACGTGGATACGTGGATACTTACAGTAGGTTCCTCGTATTGTTCATATGTGCTAGTGCGTCGTACAGGGGCGGGGGGTGGTGGTGGTGGTGGCGGTCGTGATGTCTGGAATACTGCGGAGCTTACGGAGTTGGATATCGAATTTTACTAATGTGAGTCCACGTTGAGCCGTAGTAGCTTCAGCAGCGATACCGTCCCGAGTATATTACATACGTTTTAGCCGAACACTACATGATGTAAAGTTGGCTCATTGCAAAACTGGTTGGATGGGTATATATATTATATATAGATTTTTTTTTTTGTGAATCGAAGCTTTAGAAGCGATGGCTTTGGAATTGCATTTATTCGTTCCGCTAGATAATTCATAACTTGTACGTGTACGTTAAATCGTATGTAGTTCATATGACGTGAAAAAAAAAAAGAAAAAAAAGGAAAGAAAAAAAAAAAAGAAGTAAGAAAAGAAAAGAAAAGAAAAGAATAAAGAAACGCGCCATTGTTTAATAAATTTTACAGACACGGATTACTTAACAAAGTTTAACAAGGTAGCAGTGCTTTGATTATTCAATAAATAAATGTAGTTAAGGTAAGTGCTCACAACTTGTTGGTCAATGTATTATTTTTAAGAAATTTCTATGAATCCTTGTTTTCTTGGATAGCTACATCTTACTTCCCTCTCGTCCATTTAAATTCTTAGAATGTATATTTGCATTTTTCATAATCATCCCGACATCACGGTACATATTTTATTTGTCACATTCTCTCTTTTTCTTTCTCGGTTTTGTGTACACAACAAACAGTTTCTACAATTGGCTTTTCTAAGAGTTATTTATCCTCAAACGATCAATTCTCCCGACGACTTTCTGACTAGTTTCCAGCAGCAGCCTCATCCCCTCTTCCTCTTGGTAATTTAACAAAAAAAAGAAAAAACTTTTCCGATCTCTCTCTCTCTCTCTCTCTCTCTCTCTCTCTCTCTCTCTCTCTCTTTATTTATTTATACATCTGTCTATATTTCTTTATAAGGTACTTGTCATTGATAATCTCTATGATGTATGTATTGTAAGAGTCGTATGTTATAAGTATGTCGGAAGAATTTCATGGCCAACTACCGTACAACCCTTGAATTTTCCAGATTACGACAATTTTTTTTCTTTGCACTTCGTGACTTATACGAAGTATCGATTTCATTGCCTTCAATTCATCACTTGCATTATCGCTTCGCTCTCAGTCATCATGATGCTTTTAAAGTAGCTTTAGCCCTTCTTACATATTCTTGATATACTAATCGTTTTTTTCTCTTCATTTTTTCTTTCTTTTTTTCTTTTTTTCTACGATAATAGGCTCTTGAAACTTATGTAAATAAAGCAAGTTTTTCAATCTTTAATCAGTATATATTGAATATAAGATTGGTACTGAGTCATTCTCAAGTCATTCTCAGAAAATTTTACTTATGCTCTCTTATTTCTCAAGTTTATCAAGAACTTTTGACAATTAGATTTCCTCATTATAGATTGTGCGATTGGTTTCGATCCCGGATTATATGATTTTTATCTATTCGTTTGCTGTTGGTATACTATCAGAGGCCTTGTCGTCGAGACTCTTTATCCTCATATTATATGAATATTATGAAGGTTTGGAGAGTAACAAATTGCGAGCGCTATATTATCCCAGATACTTTACTTACACATTTTAAGACTTGTAATAGATAGTCATTGATATTTATTTCTCATAACGTTGTAGTCAAGATATTTAAACAATTCTGTAAATCCTTCGATTTTTATCCGTCGACTACGATTGCTATAGGAAATTATTGATTTAAGATACGCTCCTTTGAGAGATTTAAGTACTTTGAGATTATGGCTTACATTAATCATTTGTTTTCATCATCATTCCAACGTTTCATTTCATACGCAGTGGGATTCCTTTCAAATTTCTTCAATCACTTTCATTCGGAGATATTAGTCGCAATTTTATCGCTCATACCACGAGTAATCTTCGACATTCTATCGATCTGTCGTCATATTTAACTTTGGATTCTATATTAGCAGTTCATTTGATTTCGTAAATCTCCACCACCACCACCACCATCACCGAATTTCTCTTAGCATTAGATTTCTCATGTAGGTCAAATCAATCAGCTCGTTCTATAATGTTTACTAATTCTCGATTTTAATTCAATTGATAAAGCCGGGCTTTGGCAACTGCTGCCACTGTGCACTCGACTAGCAAATCGAGTTTCGTGCATCATATTTCTTGCACTAACTAGCAGCATGACTTCCTTCAATTACAAAAGCTCGACGAAAGTTGTCGGCTTGTCTTTGAACGAGACCGTGACCGTATTAAATCTCTTTGTCGAATAGCGTGTTGACAAGTTGATTTAACCACACCAAAAGCTTTTCGACCTGCTCTCGCCTGGATAGTCATGGCGCTCTACGGCCATTGTCCTCTAATAACTACAACTCGGCTACTCTCTAAAGCCGCCGCTCCGCCATCTAAATCCGACCCTTTATTCCCTGGACTTATGCTTTCTTTTTTTTTTTTCTTCTTCTGTTTTTCTGTTTATCTCTTTTGCTTTATCGGATCTGCAACGAGCGCACAAATTTCATCCTTTTCTCTCGACGCGCGTAATTCGTATTCTTCCTAACCCCCGGGCGTCGATCCTATTCGATTTTCCACCATCTTCTATACCGCTATCTCCAATAAATAGGCACTATGATATTTTGTTTCGTCATTTGCTGATCTTTCGAATAGCCGGCAGTTATTTACGCCCCTTTAAACGCGCTCCGCCTAATGCTTCACCACCATTTAGAATTTTCGCCCCAACGTTTTCCTCCAGCGTTTATCTTACGTTCTTTTGATGCCGCTCTAAGGCATGCCCGTGGCCCGAACCGGCCCATCCCTCCGCACCGCCCTTCTACTACAGGATTGCTACCTTATCCTCGTGCTCTCGAGCGCTACGGAGTATATAATAATGCTTACTGCCTCTATCATTCTCGCGCCTATCGATCCTCGGCTTCTCCTTCTTCCGCGGTCATCTCAAACCGACGTGACTTCGTATATACAGCCTCTCCTGTCTGCAACCCTCCGACACATCTTTTCCTGTTAATGCGTCGCTTCTGTTGGCCCTAAGGTGCTTATGTTTAGAAGTACCGTGGATCGATGCACCTTCTCACTACTTAATGCTTCTTTCCCTTAAAGGTGGCGCTTCTCCCGCCTCCCACTCATCGCCCCACTCCTCCCTCTATCACATCTCGCTAATCCCTTCTTCAATGTCATATCATTCTTCTACTATCATTAGTTTCTATTACTCTTCTTCGAAGCTCCTCGTATTAACTAGTGACGAGTTTAACGCTTTAGGCATTGATTTTTTCTTTCATTTGTGATTTCTTTGATGTCGCGTCTGTGAATTATGACCAAGCTATTTAGTAAGGCCGATATTTCGTAGGAATTTATCATTCTAACGATTGTTTACGAGCCATTGGTAATCCTGCTTGCGCTATATTAGAAAATGACTAGGAATTTTCAATTCGTATTCCTTGTCTAGTCGTGCATCTAAATTGCAAATCGTATTAGAATTCTTAGACCGTATATTTGCATACTTTATAATCATATCGTTCTTACGTATACTCTATTTATCACATATGCTCTTTTCTTTTCTCTTTCTTTCTTTGCTTCTCTACTCTTTTCCCTTTAGCGCGCACATAAACGCATCGCGAAGGGGGAGGGGACGAGACATATAGGCACTCGAGCACCAGGTAAACAGACAGACAACACACGGATAGCCAACAACAGCCATACCTATGAAGCATCAGGCACGTTTCACTCTCACTCACTCTCTCTCTCTCTCTCTCTCTCTATCCATCCATCCATCCATCCATCCATCCATCCATCCATCCATCTATCTATCTATCTATATACCACTCTCTCTCTCTCTCTCTCTCTCTCTCTCTCTCTCTCTCTCTGCGTGCGTGTGTGTTTGTGTGTGTCTGCCTCGGCGAGTGCGAGCTCTTTTATGAAAGGCATTATTACAGGAATCAAGGGATTTAAATATAGTCTAACGATAATAATAATATAAATGATATTTATGACAAAATGTCATATCAACAAATAACTCTTTATATTAAAGATGTAATACTATTTGATTTTTAAACGCTAAGAGAATTATTTTAAATAGAAACAGAGAATTTATTAATCCTTTATAAAGCAATAAATTATGAAAAATTTAATGTATGAAGCTACTTTTTCGCAACAAGAAATATACGTTCGCAATTATACTTAAGTTTTTCTTTATATTTTTGTTACAAAATCAGCAAATAAATGGCTTTATTATTGTATATTAACTTTAAACAAATGCAAATTCAGAGAGTAGTATTAAGCGTGCTTTATCACTGTTAACATTAAACTCTATGTAAGTTGTACTCGTCTCTAATTCAAACGCAGACTTATTCACGCTCGATTTGAGTCAACTAGCAGTCCCCCCCCCCTCCCCCCTCCCCCCCGTCCCCGTCCCCCTATCCAGTACTTGGGAAAACCCAAGAACTCTGAAAGCTCTAAGCTAGTAACGAGAACTTACAATTTTACAATACGGCAAAAGTTCTGTACATTGCATTCTCTTATATTTAAGATTTTCAATGTAAAAGCACAAAATATATCGTATAATTGTAAATATGATTTACAAGAACAATATCAACTCTTATTTAAGCTTAGATTTTTATAAACTATATTTCATAGTTTCTGTATACTTGGCGAGCTGTCTTAAAGAACTTTTATTCTTATATTTATGGACACGATATCAGCAAGTTTGGATCAGTAACATGAGACTCTTGTTGAAGAAATAAGACTTTAGATATATAGTATAACTTTATTAGACTGCCGATAAGTTAAGTTCCACTAGATAAGAATTCTTCTTAAATAGAATTAAAATTATATTGCTTTATTATGGTAGCATTCATACTACAAGAGTTTTAATAAAATAGTCCCACGTATAAACTAAATTCAAGAGAAATTTCATTCTACAACGCAGCGATTACAATTACAATAAAAAAATATGTATTTTGAAATGTTTTCATTTTATAAATATTCAAACATTTTCAATAACATAAATCTATGTTTCATCGATCAGTTACAATCGTCTACTATTTGTCTCGTACGCTGCTGTTTACATCGTTGGTATCTCGATAAATAAAAGATAATAAAAGATTTCGACATATTTTATTCTATTTGAGACATTTCTAAATTTAAATTATGAACTTGACAATTAAATTGAAAAATTATAAATTCAAATTTTATATAAGAGGGCTACGGTAATGTTTAAATAGCAAATATATTTATAATATGGAAAGTAAAATAAAAGCGACTTAAGTAGTACATAAAATCTCATGACATAATTTCTCTAATAAGCACTTTTGTTTATTCATTGAAGTACAGAGAACCAGTAGCTTTTATCTGGTTAAATCTTTTAATGTAAAACATATTTTTAGTACTTGCAGCGGCAATGTGCTTATGATAGGATACATTAATCCCTACAAAGTATGCCATTTTTGATAAGAATTCTTCATTAGCAGGACATTTTTAATAATATACGAAGAAGGAAAATACTATTATCGTGTCCTTTTTTTAAATAATGTAAACTGTAATCGATGCACCTTATTATACATATTTACTTCATTACACATGCCCATGTAATGTATGTAGTCTTATATACATACATCTATAAAGACAAATAATACGCTATTTTTTTAACCGACGTATTTATTTTTAATTGTGAGGACGCGAGATGTAGTGTACTTAGTTATTAGCTACCAATACGTAAATACAACGAAGTTATGAAACGAAGTATAATTTTATTTCATTTTTCTCATAATTAAAATGTGCTGTAAACATAAATTCATGCAAAAAAAAAAAAATAAAAAAAAAAAAAAAAAATAAAAATAAATAAATAAATAAAATAAATAAAAGATTCTAGAGGTCGGCTATGGATTTGGTCGGATGATCCTGCAATATTCTCCTTGTATGCCACTACAGGTATATAAACTACTTTGTTCGTATCTTAACCACGAGAATATATTTTCATATTACTTTTTTTATTATATTGCTACTGGCAAATAATAACCTACCTACGTAACTATATATAATAATGCACAATATAAATAATAATAAATGTAATCTATTTAAATAGTTGTTAATTTATACTATGGTATAGCCAACATATTTATATTGTTATTATCATTCTAATATTACATTTGAAAAATCGATGAATCGTTCAATACTTTTTTATAAAATTACTACTATAATAATTATATTGATATAGGTGAAAAAATATTATATCTGCCAAACTAGAGGAGTAAGTAAATGATTAATATAAATAAATAGAATATATCAACATTTAATGTCTAGAATATTCGAATATACGTTTAGAATATTAATTTTATTGTATAAAATATCAATTGCTACGTTAAAATAATTTGTATTAATAAGCTACAATAAACTTAGGTTTAATTAAAATGAAACGAAAGTGGTTCTATACACGAGATTTTTAGAATAAAAAAAAAAAAAAAAAAAAAGTAAAAAGACAAAAAAATACATAATATATATATATATATATATTTAGTACGAACAATGTTTATTAAGATTTTTGTAGATTTATAAATAATTTATATAGATATAAAAATCAATAATGCTTGTTTTTTTACTTTTATGTTTTTTGTTTTATTAATATGATTATCATTACGGATACGTAGTATTAACATTAAGAAATTCTTGTGCAAAGTACCAAAGAACTTTCGTATCTTACAATCAAGTTTTCCAATGGCTATTTTTTAAATATCAAATTACTTTTTCCCTAATGCGCTATTAATATGTGCGAAAATTTTGCATAATTCAAAATTAGCGTTTTGGCATGTCTATCTATTTTAATATATTTAAAATTTGAAAATTCCTTTTAAGCTTTTAATTTTATTGCGTCCCTTATATTTTTCTTATCTAGGTCTTCAATACCAAAAGCATTCATCGTAACAAAGATGATATTTATATCCGAGTAGAATTTAAAATTGAAGTCCACATTGTAAAATCATGGTGCGAATGAAATTTTCTCATACGAATAAATAGCGAGCGTCGTTCTCTGAAAATTCCAAGTAAAAGTAGACTTGATCATAGTCTAGAAGAGAGGGAGCGAGTTCGTGCGTGCGCATGTGTATGCGGATAAAAGAGGCGGCGGAGCCGGGAGTAGCAACACAACGAGGTCGACAGAAATTCTACTCGTTGTGCATTCGATATATACACACAGAGACTTTATGGTCGCGGGCTGTTTTTAACCCCGTACACAAGAGGGGGAGAGGGAGGTATATAACGACACTCGGTGACCAAGTAAACCAGCCTCGAATCCCTCGGCATTGCAACCACTGCCGTGTGTACAGAGCCCTCGAAACAGGCGAGAGAACGCAATATTGAAAGTCAGCGAGTTTGTCGCGTTGTATGTACGTTTACCTGTTGTGTCGTGGAATTCAAACACGTTGTTAGTCGCTGCGCGGCTTTTCTCCCTCGGCTCCCAGACAACAAATCGCCGCGCAAAATGGAAAGTCGACTCTTCCATCCATAAGCCATTGTTTCGACACGAATTCTGATTAGCTGTGCTCTTTGCTGCTTCTCTTCGATTATCACTTATTAGCTGTTTACGACTATATACCGACATTTTTTTGGATTGATATCCCCCTTGTGACGAAGACTCGAACTTCTGGAATTCGTAGATCGTTGGCACTGGATTTTCGTGCGCTTTCGTTTTTTCACGCGAGTGATGGCTTGATCATGTGGCACTTAACGGCCAATTTTAATCAATTTTATGCGAACTTTGAGGGAAAATCTTGGTGGAAGTGGGAAATTTGCTTGGCGATGGATATATTTGAAAAATGATATAGCGAATCATTGTAATAACGTGGTCGTTGTATTTTAGGAGATTCTAAATTTCAATGTTATTGAAAGTCTTTGAGAATTAATCGTGTCCTTTTCTTTGAATAATCTCCTGGTCACGCCAATTTAGGCAAGTTATTATTTTCTTAAACGTAATTGCAGCTTCTCGTTATTTTGATAGAGCTAGCTGTGTCTCTTGCATTATGCGTGTTGTTGCTCTAGAAGTCTTGGTGCTGAATCATCCTGATGATAATCCATAGCTATCATCCAAGCGCTTGGTCCGCTGTTTTCACATTTTTGACCATTGGATGAAGGGAAATTTTAGATGGCCTCCTTCTTCGATTAGATATCACTGTATATAAATGCTATTGGGCAGTTCCTGATCACGTGACTATCTCGGGCCGGTCTTTCAGATTTTCTCAATTCAGCAATTGGCGAAGCAGGGAATTGATGCATGAAAGCCCTCCTTGAGTTTTCAATGCCGTCAGATTTATGCCTGTTGGACGCGCGCGCGTGTGCGTGCGAGCCACTAACAATTGACTGAGTGAGCGAGTGAGTGAGTGAGTGAGTGAGAGTGAGTGAGTGAGAGAGAGAGAGAGAGAGAGAGAGAGAGTGAGAGTGAGAAAACGATAAAGTACCGTTTATTTGTACGGCATTGATCGACAATCAATGTTTGCCTGTATTGGCCTCGACATCGACTTACGATTGGAAAATCACCGGTTGCATTTAATGCGAGGCGTTGAGCTTGTTAATGCCGATACTATTATATTATTATACAAATCAGTTAATTAAGATCCAGATAGGAGTCAACAATTGTTGACTGTGGCATGCAAGCAGATCTTTAGGAATACAAATAGCATTTTGCCGTGTATAACTTGGGAGCATCGTTAGTCATTGTGGACATTATTTTTCCTACTTTATAAACAAATTTTGAATATTAAATAAATTATTTTTTGTTGTAAACAATTTTATTGGAAATTAAAGTAAATTCTCAGCTTATTCGTAGTTGTATGGCTCTCTTATTCTTTAGCTCATAAAGTGTAAAAAAAGAAAAAGAAAAAACAACAAGTTAAATGTTATGAAAGCGTAAAAGAACCATTTCTCAATAAAGCCAAAATATAATTTAACTCAAATTGAACAGATTAATATTTGAAAAAGAGAAGGAGTTTCAAGAAAAGTAGCTCAATTAATTTCCTTGAAAAAATACTATTTATTATTAAATTGCAGGATAAATGGGGAACAAAAACAACTACATAAAATAATTAAATTTATTTTTATTAATATAATATCTTAATAAATTGTTACATTTTAATATTTCATTAACTTGTAAGCAACAAATATTAAGCATTACTAATTTTTAAATCTTAAATGTAATTAAATGTTTTAAAAGAAATTGTCTTTTAAATGCATAGCTTTTCTATATATATATATATATATATATATATATATATATATATAATTTTTGTTCTATTATTAATAATTTTAATACAATATTCTTTACTAGAATTGGCAACGAAGAGTTTATTTACAATTTTTCAATTTACAAATGATTTTTAAATTATTTAAAAAATTAATAAGCATTAATTAGAATCCCCGGAACTTTACAATTGATTATAATTTGATTATAATTCTTAATAAAATTATCGGAATGTAATAAATAATTAATCATTTTGACGCAGATGAAACTGAAAAAAAATTGTCGTATGGTAAGTTATTAATTTTTTATACTAATCAAAAAACTTATGATTCTTATTAATTTAATCCTTAACTTTTTAAAAGTTAAACCAATAACATTTTTGCCCTTTCTTTATGACATTTTCTCATTTTCTATTTTAAGTTCTACTATCATCATAATTGCGTAATTAGTTGGGTAACCATCGACAAGAAGAGTATAGTGTCAATAGCTCATCAACTACTGAATAGCAACACATATTTGATTTTCGATTATATTAAAGCAATTTTAATAATTATCAACTAGAGCGTTAATACTATATAGAATGTGAAATATATACATGCATAAATTATAATAGATGTTAATTTATAATCAGATGGTTCATTTAATAATTATAAACTGAATTAAAATAATAAAGTAATATATATTTTAAAGGCGCACTTTGGAAATAATAGCATCAAATTTATATTACAGAGAAGTTGTGTATTATTAAAAAAGAAAATTACGAAGCTTAATATTACCAAAGTCGAGACTTTGAAATTTATAAATGTAAATATAATTTTAGTAAAATTTAGTAAAATAGTAAACATAATGATGGATGATTAAATGTAATTACACTTTTATTAATTACATGTTTTGCTTTAATAATGCTTCATTAATGTGAAAAGATTTCTTCTTAACTAACAATTTCCATTTAAGCGTACTTTCTAATATTGTTCCATTGCCTAGAATACATACCATTTAATTTAATTTGTACATACCATTTAATATGTATTGTTTGGAAAAAATCTTATATTCTTTCAATACTATAAATAAAAATTCAAAGGGATAAGGAAAAATATGTAATTTGTAATAATGATAATCAGAAGCAAATGCTATTTATAAAAGTGCATACGAACATTTTTGTATGCATAAGAAAGCAAAGAGGCTATCCGTGCCTTCGACATAATCAAAGATAAACATCTTTAAAAGAGCAACGGAGAAAAACTTTGGCTACCCGACATTTATTCCACGTGCAATTTGTGCATTCAGCAAAGTCTATGATTACTTACAGGAAAAATTTTACCTTACATCGTTCAATTATTCATTTGCTTTCATTCATTTAATACTTTTAATATATCCGCTTGACAATGGAAAATAGATAATTTTTCTGTCGTTCCTTGCACGTGGCGAATCATAAGATTATTTTATTTATTTACATGGAAGCTTTTACCGAGCAAAATTTTTGCCCAATATTCGAACATTCATTTATACGAATAAGCGTTTTACATTGAGTGTTGTAACAAACCAAAATGTGCGATTAATTAATTTTTATTAAAAAATAATATATTTTTCGACAATGTTGAAATTAGCAAAAAAAATAAAAAAAAAAAAAAACCATTAGACTAGTTGATTCAAATTGATATATATGATTAATGTCAATTTTTATATCTTAAAAATTTTTTTCTACTACAAAATAATAACGATTTTTGAAAATATATGCCTATGTGCCTGGGCGTACATAGATATATATGTGTATGACTTTGCCTGTTGTCTGTCTTTTTGTGTGTATAGATGGTTGGGGGGAGGGGGCACGTACGCGCTTTTAATGACGTTAAGTACATATTGTATCTGAGCTAATGTTACCTGACCCTATTCGTATTAACTTAGATATGAGCTGCTTGCAAATCTATGATTTATGTCTCCGCTTGATATGCAATCGAAAGATTAATGATTATTTATAAGAAAAACAAACAAAAAAACAAACAAAAAAAAATTTTAAATCGATACCAGAGTACACGTGTAACGCAATTGCCTATGAATTTCATGAGAAATAAGCAAATTCGATCGATTAAACATTTTACACGATAAGATGATGGACATTTTATAGATCGACATTTTATAACATAAGATAATATTTTTCAACATAGAATTAATTTTATTTCAAGTTCACTGAGTAAAGCGATACTGAAATAATCATCAGTACAGAGAAAATTTGATTTCTGCGTATCAATTTACGCTATAGGAAGACAAGATGTATCGAAGTTTATTTACAAGATTTCTTTAAGTCGTAAATAAAAGAAAGTTGTATAAAATTGTTTTAAAGACGCAATTTGCTATTCAATCGTAACAAATTCAATCACTCTCCTTTATTCATGAATCACTTGTTATGAAGAAAATACCGAGTCCTTTAGGAATAGGAATAAGAAGAAGAAGAAGAAGAAGAAGAAGAAGAAGAAGAAGAAGAAGAAGCAGCAGCAGATGAGAATGATGGATAAAGAAATAGAATATAGACTATTTCTTCAGAAGAAATGGTCTTTTCAGTTATACAGAAACGAGAGGACTCACACATTAAGGATTCCCATAAGAATACACTGCATTGACAGCAGCCTACAGTTTGTCTATCAAATACATATATATTTTATTCATGAAGTGATCGCATAAATTTCTCTTTTCCACAGTTCTCTCTCTCTCTCTCTCTCTCACACTCTAACTGTCTCTTTCTCTCGTCTCTCTGCTCGATTTTTTTTCTCACTCTCATGCTGGCAATCATAAACAAATAGCTGTTATTCATCGGTGTTAGTGTGTGCGCGACTCGTCGCAACTTCCTCTGTCTGTTCGAAAACGGAGAGTTAAAAAGAGAAGAAGCCAAGCATCGTAGATCTCCAAACGAGCATTACGAAAGATTCAGAACATGAAAGGGAAGGGAGATACGATAGACGGATCGCCCCCGTTGATTTGAATGTCCGTGACTCTTAGGGTGAATAAAGAAAAAAGATCGTCGAGGATAACTCCCCTTGAAGATCCGATACTCATGGGTTACCTTGACGAATTTCTATTCCTCCACGCAGTCAATTCGTCTAGGCTTTCAAATTGATTTTCAGCACACCATTCATGGGTAAAGCATTAACGGCGATCGAATGAATCATTGAATCGATGCATTTCTGTAATTGCGAAAAATGTGCACGCGTGCCTTATTAAATGGTAGAAGTCCCGGTTGTTACTGGCACACTTTAGAATGTATGGTGTATCAATTGGCACAAGGGTAGAGTTTCTATGGAGGTGATTGGCCATTTAGATTACCCGGAGCGTAAATATTTATTTCATTCGTAGATGAACATTTGGCAAGTTGAGGAGAATTTTCATTTGTTATATTCTACTGGATAGGATCATTTTATATAACTTGGGTTTCCCCTCGTATAGCAATTAAAAAAAATATATATATATATATATATAATAGTAATTAATAGAAACTAAGATTTCGCGATTCTATTGTCACGATGTTATATTTTCATTGTATGTAACTGTCGTGTAATTTTTTATTCAATCATCATTGAAATTAAGGTACAAAAAAAAAAAAAAAAATGGTTCATCTTCATGTTTTAATCATTGAGCTCTATTGATAAGGAGACAAGTCATGTATTTTTCTGATTTTATATCGAAAGCATTTATTTACATGACATTTTGTACACTTTTCATATATATCCAAAGTGCGTTATGAACTTTTTTTTCTCTTGTTAAAAGAGTTGTATTTTCATATAATAAAACCTATTAGAATAAATTATTTTTTCAATTAAATGATATATTATATGATTATTATTCTTTATTAGATTTTATAATTTTAAGACAAAGCGAAAAGTTTTAAATTTTACGATATTCTTGAAAACCAAGTAAAATATACAACTTTGAAAATCGTTTGATCAAAACCATATATATCCATATAAATTTCTTTCCCTTCGACAAAAGGATTAGATTAACTTTTTACTTTACTGGAGGAAGTCGGTAATTATGACATTGAAAGAAACTTTATGGATTTCTCAATTTTCAAGAAAATTGAACAGGATATAAAAGTTTTAAAATCGTTTGATCAAGAGGTCACAATGAAAAAATTCTATGGCTATGAAAGGACAGCAAAACTTGGATCTTATAAAACTTTGAATACTATTCGTTTGAAAAAGAACAAATGTAGAATTAATGTAAAATACAAGAATATATTAGTGGATGAGACGATATAACTTGAAGTATGAACAATGATAAATTAATAACTAGACTCGATTGAATTAGACGGTGATCTTGATATAAATGAGACATGTCCGATACCAAATATCCAAAACTGTGTTAATAGTAATAATTAACGTATATATATAAAATTTTACATTATTATAAGTTATTATTTATAAAATGTAATATTAATAAACAAAAGCAAAAAATACTGAAAAGAATATTATTTCTTTAAGTAGTGAGAACGAATGTAAGTTAATAGCATACAAAAGAAAGATAATAAAGCAAAATCTTATGTAACATTAAATATTAATTGTACTTTATTATGTAATGCGATTACAATTTACTTAATTTATTTCCTTTATTATAATAAATATTATCCAAAAGCCAACAATTCTTTATACGTTTCTAAAATACTTGAGCGAGGTTTAACTTAATGTAGGTTTAATACTACTATTCCTATGACAAGTTATTATCGTTAAAGCAATTTGAATGTAAGTGACTAAACTCATTTATAAAGTTGTCTTACTCGTAGATCGTAGTACTAACCGTTGAGAAAAAGTTAAATACAATGAGCAGCAAATAAGCATCAATCAGATTTTTCATTAAAAGGTAGATTTAGAATAAACGAAGAGAGCATTTCAAAGTATTTGTAATTTATTACGAATGACGTAAGTAATGAAATTTCCTTTGCTTAAACATATTGTTGCAAATCTATTAACAAACATTCAGTAGCATAAAGAATATAAATTTCTGTCAATATTTACAACACGTACTTTCGCAGCTTTACAATAATTTCGTTTCTTTCGTAATTCTTCATTTTATTTCTCGCTCAGAAATATGTTTTTTATTAATTCGGTTAAAATAGGCGCATGATTTACCGAGAAAGTCATAGATATGTCGTAGTTTATATTCTATTATTAAACAGTTCTCTTTGTCATTATGGTAATTTTATTTTTAAAATAAGCTTAAATTTCAAGCGCATGATGGCACATCGCTAAAGTGTAATAATATACATATAAAAGGATATGTATTGCAGTATCGTAAGCCGATGCAGAGTAACTTTATGCGAAATTATTAAAATCTTAATTTAACTGTTGGGATCCAGGAGTAAAATAATTTCAAAATTTTTTTATATTTGAGTATGAGAAAACATCGATGGTTTTATGAGGAATTAACGACAGCTCTTTATACCTCATATAGTTATTATTTTGAATATTATTTAAATATAAATATTACATTAATTTTTTTTAATAAATAAATAAATAAATAAATAGCCTCGTATTACATGTTAGAACAAATGATGAAATACATAATTGTACATATGAATTATTGTAGTATTGGTCGAAGATAGAAAATTGGTGGAAGAATTACATGATTCTTTAATTTTTGAATTGTTTGCCGCGGAAAAAGCGTTAAAACGGCTACACTCTTTTATCATCGATACATCTAACAACTAATAATGTTAATGAATGAGATAAAATATCTAATTACGATTGTCTGTCCCTCGATTTATAAACAGTCCCGTGCAACGAACGAGTAAAAACGTATACGCTAGCCCGCGTGTGTGTGCATACGTTGATTGATAGGTGGAGTAGGAGGAGACGATGAGGCAGGCACTTTTAAGGAATCTTGAACCTCGCGCACTTGTCTTCACCATTATCGTCCCTCGGTACGGCACTCGCCTAGTGTCGGAAAATCGGACTTTGATTGGGACAGAGGGAATTTCAATCGAAAACGCTACCGCGCAGTACAAGCAGCGCCAGCCCCGTAAATAACATTTGTTTCCTAGTGCTCGTCGAGCTAAGTTTCGAACTTTACAAGGAATGAAGACACGGCAACGGAGCGCGCGAGCGACAAGGACGGCGCAAAAAGTGTCGGGGGCCACTGCGCAAAGAGAGTAGAAAAAAGCATGGAAGAAGAATTGAAGATAGAAGTGAGGAGAGCGCTATGAGGTATGAGCGAAATAGCGAAATCGTGTGGAAGGAGTGATAGAGAGTAGCGGCGATAGGGAAGGGTCGCGCAAAAAACCTGCCGAGAGTCGGGAATGAGGGAGGGGGGGGGCGGGATGGATGGGAGAAGGGGCGGCGAGAACAAGAAATAAAAGAGAGAAGGAAAAGGACCATCCTCTGGCTCCTACTTCTATTGCTGCTACACACATTTCTATCATTATGCCGAGCACGACTCGTCGATATTCCGGTTTGCCCATTTCGGATTCCCCTTCACTCTCCTCCATGCTTCCTCTACATTTTTCTTTTCTGTTCTCTTGCCCTCTCTTTCTCCCTCTCTCTCTCTCTCTCTCTCTCTCTCTCGTCGTCTTCGTACTTTTTGACAAAGTATAATCATTTGTGAAATATGGGGAGGAGAGATCGGGAGTAAAGAGAACAACAGACGTCGTTATTTCGACAGATCGGTATATATTAAGAGAACAAAGTTATTGAGATTCAGAGCGATAGAGAAATATCGAATTTTCGATCGTAATATTGTGACTAATTTGCCCTGCGTATAGTTAGTGATTATTATGCGAGCGTGCAGGTGATAATTAATCATTCAATTGATCAATAATTATAATTTATATGCCGTAGCAGAAATTATGTGAAAATAGCTGATAAAAGAATTTAGAAAGAAAATATTTTTATGATATCAGCAATGTGTTGGATATACATGTATATACGCACATTTCTCTCTCTCTCTCTCTCTCTCTCTCTCTCTCTCTCTCTGTCTCTCTCTCTCGCTTTCTCTCTGTCTCTCTCATTCTCCGAGTGTTTGTGAGCGCGCGCGCATTAATAATTTCAATACAGCCTCTCGATAAGCTGAAAATGTTAATAAACAAATTAATTATGCGATAAAATGCGATAAAATGCGATAAAATGCGATAAAATGCGATAAAATGCGATAAAATGAGCGAGACTGATGGCACGATATATCTTGTTTAAACAAATGTAAAACAACACATCGTTATATAGAGATTAGACATTTTCAAGATGACAAGAAAACAAGCAGGAAACGAAACAATATTACATAATTACATAACTCATAAGAGAACGTAAATATCGGTCCGATTGTTAAAGTGGCTTTACACATCTAAATTTCCAAAATTCACTTATGGACTTCCAGCCCATTAAATTGTTCACGCGTTCTTCCGTCAGCGAGCTGAGCTACGCTAAAGCTACACTTCGATTCGAATAAGTTACAAGAGAAACTATTCATCACTGTGGAAATGTCGAGCCATTTGTACATGTGGTCGCATTTATTGGCGTCCGCCCGCGCTCTCAAGGAAGCAAAAGGGTCATCCATTATCCGAGCGAAGTCAATAGGCTGGTAATGCCAAAATATTTCGCTAAAGTGAAATTAATAACTGACAAATATAAGTACGGCCCTCCATATATCCCACCTCTTCCATTTCTCTCGCTCGCTCGATGTATGTTCCAAAGTCCATTATATACCGGAGTATTTCCTTCCGCCGGTGGTGGTGGCCTTCTTCAACGGCAAGACAAAAGACCGAATTCACTCCTCCCTCGCTTCTCCATTCCCCTCGCCATTATCGTCGATCTAAGGGCGTACGCGCGAGCAACGGCTCGGAGGTGGAAGAAAAGACAAAGAGCAGCGGAGGAAGTGATTCGTCGTCCGTACGTTTTCGATTGTCTTGCCACGTCACTTTTCGAAAATCTCGGCGCCCCGCACACGTGAAATTGCCTCCGCCCCACTCCCCACTCACTACTCCTCTAACAAACTCAACAACACTCGCTACCTTATTCTTGTAAATGCATTTTAACATTTCATACTTACTTTCGACCCGATTTCAGCATGAATTCAATTAAGCGGAGAGTATGCGTAATTTCTTCTTCTTCTTCTTCTTCTTCATCGTTTTTTTTTCCTTTTCTTTTATTATTAAACCGTTTCCAGCAATTTCCCCGTAATTCAACATCACTTTAGATCCATCGCTTTGTCGTTGCTTTTAGACTAGCAAGTTTGAATTTGGTTGATTATCGGTGATTGACTACTACCAAGTGTTATGAAGAGAAAAGAAGAAAAGAAAAAAAAGAGAAACCGTTTGTATTAGTATGCAAGAGGAAGCATCGCGAGCTTATTCGAGTGTAATTACAAGAATACGAATTTTTATAAATGATCTACGATATTAGTATTTCTGTGAGCAGTGATATAAGTACGGCTTGATGATCATCATCATAAAATACTTATCCATATAAAGATCATAGTTTATTCATAATAGTGGAATTAAATGAGAATTTCAGGAGAATAATTAAAAATGTTTAATGACTATAGACATTTCTAATCTTACGATCGAATGATTATAATCGATAGGAGCAGAGTTAGTAACAGCGCACAACCAACAAAACTAATTAATTTCGCCCCATCGAATATGATTAGATAAATTTATTTTTAAGCTAACCCGACGACCATTAATAAATTAACGTTTATAATGTTATTAATATAATAGTTTTTATCACTTTAGAGCAGGACAAAGCCATAAATTTGCAGGTTAACTTGCATTTGCGGTTAGATGTGTCCACGACACGCGTTATTACATATAAAGTCTAATCTATATGTAATCTTAGTTCTTAATAAATATTGGTTAATAAATACCGTAATACTGTCACCAATATTATCAATTATCGAAAATGTCGACCTTCTTCAATTTCATTGAATTAACTTGTCAATGGTCTTAAAATTTCGTTGATCATGTTCATTGCTTCATGCTTTAATATTTAACATAAATTCCGATTCTTCAAGAATGTACTTAATTCTAATTAATATCATTATTATGATTAAATTAATTAAATGCGCAAGGGGCTGGATACTTTAAATACTAAACGATACTTTAATAACTATGCGGTTAAACGAATATCTGTCAATCTTTTAATGTAGTTAGTTATCTGAAATTTAAAGTGATTTGCAAAAAGTGCCATGATAGCTTCTAATAAACATTGCCAGCTATATTAAATAATCCTTAATGGTATTTACGCGATTAAAAACTTTAAATAATTCCACTACTGTTTCAATAAAATTGTATTCATTTAAAAATTGAATTTGAGATAAACGGAATGATAAATAAATTTGCAATTCTAGGCTATTTTATTAAAATGCCAACACCTATTTTAACCATAAAATAATAATATCTCGTGTGATTTAAAATATGAAAATTTAATTTAAAATTACAATTGTTAATTGAAATTTAGATCCTCAATGAACAATTAAAGTAATGACTTTTCCAGCTTTGAGAAAGACTCGACAAGTTAGCAAAATAATACGACTAAAAACTTTCTAATATTACTTTTAAAATCTTAGCAAAGCTTCTAATGAACTTATCTTATAACATTTTTTTTTTTTAGTTACGGCAATTTTTAGACTAATACATCTATAATAAATAACTAAGAGACACGATGTATTGTAAAAATTAACTTATTGCATGAGTTAGATAATAAATGTACATGTTTTAAGGGGTCATTCCGTTGTGTGAGTAGATAAATTTAAAAATTCTTTTTTGTACTTTTCTTTGAAACTCTCTCTCTCTCTCTCTCTCTCTATCTCTATCTCTCCGTCTCTCTCTCTCTCTCTCTCGATGAAACTAAATGTAATTTTTTTTTGCCTAGTATATTCGTTAATTAGCAAAGTAATTTAACTTATCGTAAAACTATCATAAAAATGTATAAATGCTTTTTTTGGAGAAAAAAAAGTAAAATTTTTTTTCTTCATATTCATACACATGCAACATGATATTGCAAGAGTTGCAACGAAGTATCTATGTTATTTTTTTTATAATAAGAAAAATCGACGAACTTGAAAAATTCGTAATTTAATTTTTTTTATAAAATTGTTCTATATGCAGTTACTGCGATGCTATGTAAATATTAATTTAGCCTATTATTTTAATTTTCTGTTAAGTACAGTAATTCATTTAAAAATGGATTTCGCAGTGAAGAATATTTTTTTTCCTTTCTTGAACACGAGCAGTCGTTAAAGTAAAAAGAAATTTGTTTTCTTCGTAAAATCAAATTGTAGAAAATCAATAATTTTTTTAAGTATCATGGTTGAATAATAGCTTATTGCGTTGGAGTTTGCTTTCTATCAAAAAGTATGCAATTGTTGGTTAAGCTTGAGTACGATCCAATTGGAGTCGCAGATGTTTCTGAACTAAATTCTGAATGTTCACTTCTATAGGGAGATAGATACTTTGGATTGAAGCCAGCACTTCGTACGTGCTCTTGCGCATGCGCATCTCTATACATTTATTATTACTTTAGTATATTATCTAGCACGTCCGATTTTTATTTATCTTTTACAAATTATCAAGGCAATATCTATCTATATTATCGCATTTGATGTGCATTTCTTTCTCTCATTTGGTTATTTTGTTCACTTGAATCGCGTAAAAGTGCGCGTGTGTCCGCGCGTGTGTGCACGCGCGTAAAACATTAAAGACATTACTCGCAGTAATGTCGATAAAATTAATATTATTAGAGTCTTGAAATTTGATCTAAAACATAATCAATCTATTATCTATTATCTTACATTGTTGTTGTTGTTGTTGTTGTTGTTGTTGTTGTTGTTGTTGTTGTTGTTAATCAGACTGTCGATAGTACATGCACTAAATGATAATAATTGAAAAAATTGAATTCTTGATTAACTTGAACGAAAATTATTTGTGGTTAAGTGTATTGTAACGCGAGTCCAGTTTATTTGTTTATTAATAATACAAGTGACTTTATTCAACTTAAATTTTCACTTTCAAATATGTTCAAGTATAAATGACATTATTTTGGTCATATAACCTTACACAAGAGACAATAGGGTATTCCAGGGTGTTCCATAGGGTGTAGTTGTTGAAGCCTTTCTCGTTATCGGAGAATATATGATTGTTTGCCGACAAAGATATTTTTAATTATTTATAATATAAACGTATCGCCGTCTTAAGGGAGATAAACAATTATGTTTAAAATAAATGGGATGTGTAGTAGTTGTTCGAAAATGCTATTGAATATTACAATGAAGTATTGTAAAAATAATTATTTAAATACTCAAAATTTTAAAACTACGTCGATAGTATATTAAATATTTTTTTAACATTAAACGCACATCTAATTCAATTTACAATCTTATAGTTTTAATATTTAATCATAACTCCTTAGAGAGAGTTTACAAGTGGAAATTATTGTCTTAGCTGATAAAGTGTACGAAGCGTCTGATGGTGTTCACAGACTAAGCATTAAATACATTAATCTTATTATCTTTGTATTTGTAAAATTTATTAAAATGCTTTTACAGTTATGTTGCAAATTTTATTCTGAGCATTAATTGTTGATAAACACAAATGTATATCTCATGAACGCAGTAATATAACAATTATAAGACATTATATTTAACTCCAAGTTGGTTGGAGAATTGTAGATTGGTACTGAAATCGAAATGTGTAATAAGATTATGTATGCAATCTGAAGTCATGCATGTGCAATTAGTTAAATCACCTTAAATCACCGATATCTCTCTCTCTCTCTCTCTCTCTCTCTCTCTATCTATCTATCTATCTCTATCTCTCTGTCTCTCTCTCTCACGCCCACAAACTATCGCACTCGCTCTTTCACTCACTCATTCACTCTCTTTCTCATATTGATACTATAATTTGTAAACATAGACATTCTTTAAGCTATAATCTTGACTAAGAGTGTTGCAAAATTCATGCAGGCTATATATATTTTGTATTAGGAACGACAAGTGCATCACTCGGTATAGGAAACAACTTCGTTGGTTATGCATAGACTTGTGAAAGCAAAACTTTATAGTTATATTAGTTTAGAAAATTCTTGGGATGCGTTATGAAACGATGTAACGGAATTCTCAATTCTGCAAATATCAACAGAGATAGAGCAATAATTACTTTATTAAATCACTTCCTATGATTGGAATTGTTTTTTATTGTTCGACCTACAATTTCAAACATTTTACTACAAATGATAAATCAGGATTTACTGATTATATTTTGATTAGATTTTATGAAACATGAAGTAGTCTAACTTGAATTTCTTTTATTTTAATTAAACAGTTTTCAATAATTGAGTATTGTTAATTCAACATTAAAGCATATGTTTTTATTATTAAATAAGTATCCATACTTGGATGTTTTCATTATTAACTGGACAAAAGAATAATTGTTTTATTTACTTTATATTTTTCAATCAAATAAGTATAAACCATTGTAATTAGCACTTGAATTTTGCAAATTATTAATACCTATAATGAGTAGGAATAGCGTGAAGTAAAGTTTACAGACATGGTTTTATATGCACCAAAGTTCATTAAACGTGGGTAAGCTTTCGATCTGATAAAAGTGACAAAGTACATGATCTTTCTTAAGTCCACTGTGATTTATAAGCATTTTTGTGTTCGCTGCCCTATGTTGACCGAACCAGTGATCATCACGCTGCACACGTGGATACATAAATATCTAGAAAGTATATCATTGAAAATATATTTGATAGACGACATTTGTTTCCTCGATTCGCGATCATTAGTCAGATGAGGGGTCCGATAAACTACTTTACTATCCCTGTCCTTGTCTAACCCATTTTCCACTTTCCTCTTCGTAGAAATTTGAGTGTGTATACATAACCAATGTTTCGTATTTCCGCGTGCATGTAGTTAGGCGCGCGCACATAGAAAGGGAATCGAGATGGATAGGCAGATGGAGAGAGAGATAGAGAGAGAGAGAGAGAGAGAGAGAGAGAGAGAGGGGATTGCATAGTTAATCATTGCGTATGTGGGGTGTTTAATGTTCGAGGTTCGTTGACGCCCTCGTGCAATGTTTTTCAGTATAAAAATTCGTCCGTTTAAAATTAACATTTTAGTAAATTTCACCGATTAAACAGTTTCATTTAATTTAGTAAATGATAAATTAAATTTTTTGAATGTATTAACTTTTAAATAGCTTAATCAAACGAAGCTTAATTTTCGCATTTATAATATCGCGTCTATGGATATTCATTTCATTCAAACTATTGGCATTCGATCATTCTTGCATAGCTGCAAATAAAACAAAAAATGAGTTTATAAAAATCTATTGACTTGACATTAATTTAATAGCTAATCTTGATTGTCCATAAAATAGAAATAGATCCATGAAAAATAAGTAATTTTTGCCACCACTTGCTTAAAAATTCGAAAATATTTGATGCCTATAAAATAAATAAATGCCTCTCTCGTAGAGAATTTATGAAAATGGTTTTATTCTGAAAATAGTGTAGAAACTCATGCATATGAATACACGTACGAAGGAACACACGAAGCGTTGACCATATATATATATATATATATATATAGAGTTAAATTTCACAGGAGAAGTAAGTATGGAGGATGGGTTGGATAGGGACGAACGACGAGTTAGATTATCATACCTTTTATTTTGACTAACAATCGACAATTTGATACAACAACTAATAAAGAGAAAATTTTATCGTTGGATTGAAATTCATCAAGACGATGGGAATTAATTGCTTAGTTTTAAAAGGCCTTTCGTATTAGCATATCACAAGATATGATAATTTCGATTATGTACACAAACGCGATCGAGCAATTTATGTAACAAAATATCTAAGCACGAATTACACTAATAAAGTCATGTGGATTATAATGGTTAATGCGACACCATTACCTTGCAAGGCGTTAGCAAGATTATTCTTGCAATTCTCAAACAAACAGCCCCGTTGGAACGGATACTTTGGATAAATTTATAAGTTTATATTTGTGCTTGTGCCAAGAGGCAAGTCATCGTCAAGTCATTGTCGCAGATATGCATCAAAATAATTCCAAATTTATTTAACTCATAGGACGAAGACCGCGAAAGAAAGTTCTTATCTTGGCAAGTATTTTCCATTGTGTGAAATTGAGAAGCCTCGTGCGCTTTCTGTTTAGAATTGTTGTCTGCTTCTTTCGGATGAGTCGATGTGCTTACTCCTACTCCACCAACATCTACGCGATAAGAGTTTTGCGTACATTTTAGTCAACTGCTACATCAATGCGGATATTACAGGCATTTCGTAACTACGGAAATGCCAACTTACATCCCGGTTCTTGTTAAATGCTTTCCGTCTATATTATCATTTTTGTCAATTGTATTCTTAAACATTGCAACCGCTCTCATTGTGCCTAAAGCCTTGCATATCGAGCTTACGAGCATTTTCGTATAAAATTAAAATAATATTTATAAGGTTTTTTTGTTTTTTTTTTTCTTTAATCTTCGATATTATACGGTCTTGAGTATTTTATTCTTTAACCGAAGCGAATATGCCCTTACAGAGCATTGCTTTTCATTGCTTCTGTTTTTCCATTCTTTCTTTCTTTTTTTTTTCTTTTTTCGTTCTTTTTTTTTCTTTTTTTTTTCTTTTTCCTTTAAGCATGAATATGTCCACACATGTTGCCAAGTATTGATCCAAGACCAAGGGTCTCGAAAGGGATACTTCATGGCACGTTTAGTCACTATTACATTTATCTAGTATCGATATGCTTGTACGATTGACGTATTGGACCAGTAAAGGATAGAACTTACTTTTTAATGTCAATCCGATGACAGCTCGGTATTAAATATATATTTATCGGTTCACTGGACATTGCTTGGTCGTCTAGTGGTAGGTTGTTTGATATCGATATAGCAGAAATTCCGTATTGGTAAGCTAATAGTAGTTTCATTAATTTGTGGAGCTCTAATTTTACATTTCTGTACTGGATATTCGTGGGAGTGAAAAAATTTAATTTCTGCCAAAATGGCAATAACGTGCTTTCCAAGCTGATTGTGTATTTGGAACGATTGAGAAGCTACTGAAGTGACATGAGAATTTGTGCAAATGTTAGAGCTTACGAATGGCAAAATTAAAAAAAAAAAAAATATTGTCGTCCAATATGATGAAAGTTAGTCGAACGATAATTCTCTCAACGATGAAATGCCTCGTTTATGCAAATAATCGGCGATCGCCACATTTTTAATTACCCGATGCCGTATATAATACGGCTGTATTAAAAGCGGGTAAACGAACCTTTCCGCTCTCTGTAAACTTACATTTGGGGAGAGAGTGCAGGCGCGCGCGCGCGCGCGTGTACGTGCGTATGTTTGGGTGAGTGAACAAATTGAAAGTTTAATTCGTAGCAAAATTTTACTCAATTTCAGTTGTGGTTGCGAATTGCTTCATTCGAAGTTTGGCGCATGCAAACGAGATTGAAGCGAAATAGTGCGTCTATCGGCGATTTCATGGTAACAATAAAAAAAAGAGACGGAAATATGTGGAGACACAATAGCCGTATAATAATAAAAAATTGCACTATGTAAAACGGCTTTAGATGGTGAATAGCTGTCGCGGTTGGGCGTCAAGTTTGCAAAGAATATCACGATAATGTTATCGTGGCTTTTAATCTCAAAAGTTTTCCCAATCTTTTATCTTCCGAACGTGCACTCTATATCGACTATGGTGTCTTCACTTTATACGGGGCATACAACTTTTATAAACACCCACGTCTGCTTTGCATTAGAATAATTTTCAAATTTCAATTCGTTCTACTTCTAATAATTATATTCCGATTCTAAATTCAAGTCTCTGTGTGCCAACAATTATCTTAAAATCAATATAATTAAAACCGGTGGCTGAAATTAAATCAAAATTAAATATTCCAAATACGTTGTTCACGATGGGAGGAAGGGATGCCAATTACTGACAATTACGTATTATCGAACTACCAAACAATGCAATTATAGATTTCTATTTTTTATTTTGAATTTTAAATGTTTGCGGATTGATTTGTTTTTAATGTGTATTGTTACGTTACAGGTAAGTTGCAGACTTCTCAATCTCATTTGGAATTGTTCGTGGATACGTAAGCGATGATTTATTCTGATATAACATTGAACTCTTTTATGCAATAAATATAACATTAATAATGCAAACGATCGGTAATAATTTAGATAACGACATTAGGTACACATATTATAAAAGTTTTTTTTTTCTTTTTTTTAAATTAAAAACAATATTTTTGCTAATTTGCGAGCTCCGTTTAGTGTCACTTGCTTTTAAACGAATATTACTACGTTGCTACATAATTATGCACGATTACTTTTAATATCCAAACTATTACTATATTATTATTAAGGATTCGCTATTCAAAGATTCAAATTTTACCTGTGATAATCAGCCAACCTATAAAATCAGAGACGATCCGAATTTTCATAAGCGTCGCAAATTACTCTCTTGATCGCCCCAATAAAACAATGGAGCCTAGAACGCCGATATAATTGCACACCAACGTATAATTGACGAAAGATGCAGCGCGGAATAAATCGAAGCCCCCCCCCCTTCCCTCCCCCTTACCCCTTACCCCTTACCGCCTCGTCGTCGCCCTCCTCATCAGCCGTCCCTCTTACGTAGTTGAGCCACTTGGCTGTCATTATTCGTCATTAATTGCAGCCCTAAAAATTGCCCTACCCGCGTTATAATAACAAGCACGATAATGGTTATAAAATCACCGCACGGACTTGCTCCTTCGCTCGTACGGTATATAAAAATCATCCAGGCCCGCGCATGTATAATTAAGTGCTCGGACGCACGCGCACAAGACTAGCGAAGCAAAGTATGGCGCGCATGCGCCGATGCGTGAAACAAGCGAGCCGAAGTGCCGGTCACGCGAGACTCGCTCGGTTCTCTTCAGGTCAAATTATTTTCACACGAATCACCCTCGCCAGCGTCCACCCTTATCGCCTTTGCTCCCGAGCCAATTATTCGCCGACGGGGGTCGCGCGGCGCGAGTATTCGGTTGACGGCGCTTGGATGCGTACGTGCGTGCGTGCGCGCGTGCGTCCGTGCCGGTGATTCGCATTTCTTTTTGGAAATTGGCTTTTGGCAGTGCCGTGAGCAGATTGTCGGGAGCTCGATGCGACGGAGCCTCGAGCTAGCCCATCCTTTTTCTTTTTGTTAGACTCGTTATCAGTGGGAAACGCCTTTTGACCCTGGAAGTTTTGGTATGCGAGGCGCCGCGTTTCAGCGAATCTTGCAGCTCCGCGTTTTAAGCTAAAAAACGAGCCCCACTTTGACACTGGTGTAAATTGCACTTCTTAAGAGTTGTTTGTCACTTTGTTGAAATGAAATATCACCGGTGGCACACGAGTGCTAAGTAAAAAGTAACGCTCCTTCTTTATTATGCACTAATGGAATGAAAAAACACTCTGGAGCAGTAAAATTTTCATTTCTATCAAAGGCAAAACTTTCCTTTTGTTTTCCTTACCTTTTTTTTTTTTTTTTTATTTTTTCCTTTTTTCTTCTAATTTAAAATAGTGTGCACTGCTACGTACGCGGAATTAAAGAGGCACGTCACACTTGCGATGCGCATGAAAGGAGACGGCAATGTTAAGGTTGCCCGAGTTTGGAAAGACAACCTGACAGATAATTAAAACTGCAAGATTGAGTATCAAACTGTATAGAAAATTCTTTTTGAAATAGTTGTCGACATCATTGTCGTTGCTGCAGTTTTGCATGCTATTGTTTGCCACAACTATCGTTTAATGGATCTGGTTACATTAAATTAACCGTTTAATCTGGCGCAGCTTAACTTTACATAATTTATACGTTGACACGCATCGTTAAGTTTTCATATTAAATTACTTGCGATTACAGTGATGGGTATTCCGTAAATGTAGCCACATCACTTAAATATGTAGTTTAATTTTCAAAGCGCTACGACTAAATAAAAGAAGAGTTAGATTTATCAAGTGATAATATTGATTTATGAATTTATGAAATGACGTAGTTAGTTGTCGTTGGTTAATTTAATATTTGTTGGTTATAACTCTTTGTCGATAAATAGATGATTTTTGTCGAATATAGGGTGATTAGTATTAAATTTGATATTTGGTCATTAAGTTAATATTAATTAATAATATGGAAAGCAGATTGCTAAATATTCAAGAAATTCAATTAGAGATTATTATCTCGGCTGCCGATACTTTTTGCGAGACGAAAACACGTTTTCCCCTTAGCCTCTGTCGTTCAAAAATCAATGATCCGATGATCGAAGAGCTTATAGTAGTAAGATTGAAAGAAGCGAGCCAAGTCGCCATTTAAAATAAAGTAAATATTATTTTTAGGCTTATTAATGAATAATCTATTTGCAATTATATTTAACATTTGAATTTTATGCGAAATGGACGATTCGCGTCTCGTCTCTCGCGTAATAAATAATTATTGGGTTACTGAGCGCCGTACGATCAGGAAAAATAAAAGCTTACGTATACTTATGCGCCTACTTAACTTTATTCACTATGAAAAGTTTAAAATACGGCCGATGAACGGCTGGTATTCATTCGTCTACTCACCACTCTTGGCTAAGTCCTCGCATATTTTCTTTATTTTCCGCATTGCCGATGGATTGTCAAAGCAAAAGGAGAACGAAAACGTGGCGACCGAGGGACATAGAGAGAGAGAGAGAGAGAGAGAGAGAGAGAGAGAGAGAGAGAGAGAGAGAGAGAGCTCAAATGAGATCGTGCGCTTGTGTGAGAGATTGAGCCAAGGGACGGAGAGAGGGAAGATAAACTAGATGCATTTACCAAAGTAATCATCTCTGAAAGTAGTCTGAAAAATGTATTACCACCGAGGTTAAATGAAATTGCCCGAGTTTCGTTCGCTCCCCGTAAAATGCCTGCTGTTAAGCACGCGCGCGCGCACGGGACATTTCCGCCACCTTCTCACGTGTGTTTGCGCGAATTTCGCGTGCATGCGCCACTCGTTTTATACGCCGCGCTCGATTTAACAAGCGTGGGGTCGAGCGGCACATCGGCGAGGCGTGAAGGGGCAGGGTCGGGGGGGGGGGGGCAACCATAAATAGGACCGCGTCACAAAGGCGAATAAGGGCGGGAGAGCACACCGAGATTATGCGCATACTTACCTCCGGTACACGCACACAAGCACGCGCGCACCGGCCACCCCCGCATCCATGTATGCGTCCCCCGGGGAGGAGCGTGAGGAGTCATCCTTCATGACGACCGACACCTCCTAACGCTTCAACAGACGGCGATTATAAGCTCTCGGCAGTTGCTCCGGCTTTTCTTACTTCCTTGTTTTAGTTTTTTTTTGCTACTTATTTTGCTTAATACGTGTGGCATTATCGTCTTATATGCATTGGAGTAGCATGGAGTAGGTTTGGCTAGAATGGCAGGCATTCACGACAAATAGAAACAAAGAATTTTTCTTTTACACTTTATGTTTGATGACGACTTCTGTTGTCCGTCTTTCCTTTTCCGGGAGTGAAACAATGATGGTCAATTTTCCCGATCTCGCTCGGATATTGAAATCCAACTATTTGCTATGTTGGAAAAGTCTAGGTAATCATGCCACTTATTATGGCACTTTTATTCAACAAGAGAGAAAATATAATATATAGGATGATAAAGTCCGAGGTGCTTTTAAATATTTTAAACAAAAGGGGGCGCTTATATTACGTATAATTATTAAATAATACGTTTTAAATAAGTTCTTTAATTAACGAGATAACGATATTTAAAGACGCACCTATTAACGAATTAATCAAATATCCCTAAATTAATGAAGACTGATAGTTAATGTAATAAAAAATGTTTTTTTTTAACCGATTTGAAGTAATTCTCAATAAATTAATAAAAAATTAAATAAACGTGATACTAAAATTCAAAACTATTAATAGATGAGAGTTGCTCATGAATTTTAAATGGAAGATATTAATTCGCCAGTACATGCTTGCGTATATGCGTAACACAGTCTAATTAATTGACGTAGTTAATGAAATAACAATATTTAAACAAATTACAAATATTAACTGACATGAATTGAAAACTTACAATACACGTTTCAGTTTCATTTTTATATAATCTTCTCTGACAATGGTAATTTAAAACTTCCGATATTAAAATGAATTTAAAATACGCAAAAGTGAATTCATATCTACCTGTATAAAATTGTATTAAAAATTAATTAAAAATGCCAATAAATAAGAATTATTTTCAACGTTATTTGGAATTATTTATGATGCATTGTCTCATCTGGAATAGCTAAAAATTATTGAAATAACTTCAGAAATTTAGTACTAACTGTTTATTTTCGCTAGATGGAGTTATCATCTGGTTGTCGTTTATTTTTACATATTCGATTTGAAATTTAAATTTACGTTTAAAGATAAGAACATTTTTTCTTTTTTAAAGTATAATTAAGCACTTCACATAACTAATACTCCACAACCACGTAAAGAGCTCTTGATTTGCGCAATGAACTTACGGTATATTAACGGTAATTTTAATTTTGAAGTAGTGAACAACTTTTCAAAATTCAATTTCTTTTTTACATTTAGCAGCATTCGGATATACACGCATCGCACTTTTCTGAATTCTGAAGAATTTCTCATCGGTTTTTAAGCTGACAAACAACAACTTACGCTAAAGACATTGATCTATAAACAATGTAATCGTTTAAAGAAGCGGATGGCATTTTTCTTATTCGATTTCTCGTTGTTTTGCGCAGAGTCTGGAAATCCGATGAAGGAACAGGATGAGCTGTGGTCCGATTCATTTTACGTGAAATGTATAGGTTTAGGAGCAGTTTAATGAGTCGATAAAAATGCCTTTAGTATCTTAAGGAAAATTTAGTTTTGTGCGGTGGCAGTCAATTTAGCTGGATTAAATGGATTTTCATATTTTAGATTTTTCTTATAATGATAATGACCAAATATGTGAATTTTTTTCTGTAAATTACCTATTTTAATAATTAATTAATTCTTTCATAGGTGTATTGTAAAATTGAATAATAAATCGAAAATCATTTGACTCATATCTAAAGGAAATGTTATTTTATTATTGTAAATATCATTTCTACTTGTGCATTATATTGGATTACAACAGTTATTCCGTAATCGACTTATTTTAACGATTTTATATCATATTTTTTCATATAAATAAATATGTTATGTATACAGAGATTTTACATACGATGCATCTAAATACGTTTAACGTATTATTAAATGAAATTATTTATTAAAATGAATAAGAATTATAGCGATAATATGATATTTCCTTTAAATATTGTTTTTTTTTTTTTTTAAATAATAACAATTATTTTTATGATTTAGAACAAAAGTAAAATTAATGGTGTTACCCTTAAAAGTAATAGAATTATAATTTTAGACTACGAAGTGTATGTGGAAGAGTTGAAATTCAAAATTCTTATCTTAATTAGTTAAGTAGTTTTGAAAATATAAATCTGTCCATTTTAAAAAGACTGTTCCCAGAAAAACATTCAGTCGATGGGATCGCCTAGACATTATATCTTCAGCAATTTTACCAATCTTACAAAATGGTCTTACATACACACATAAATCACACACATAAGTGTACACTGTCATAGTATCAGAACTAAAAGCGATGCAAAGAAAATGATTTTTTCATATAGTTGAACAAGGAATTCTCTTATAGAAGACATTTAAGATTATTTTCAAAGAGAGAAAGAAAGAAAAAAAAATATATATATATATATATATATATATATATATATATAACTAATCTCTGTCTCAAAGAGTATTTTTTTCATTTTCTTTTATACTTAAGTATATACACTTTTAATCATACGTTTTATTATTGCGTTCAATTTACAAAAATTTTAATGTATTAATAGAATTTGACGTTTGCTTAATAAATATTGATAATTTGAATTTGTTAATTTTGAAAATGTTATCAGTATAAGCTAAGGTAGTTTTACGAGTGTATAGAAATTTGAAAAAATCCAATCCTCTTACGTCGTATCCAATATTACGAAACTCTTTTTTAATTAATAATATTTTTAAATCTATTATATATACTCATTTTTTATGTAGCAGTGTAGTACTGCTATTAATGATATGCGTTATAATATTTAAATAGTGTTAGTTATATGATATTTTAATAATAAAAAAAAAAAAAAAAAAAAAAAAATTAAAAAAAAAAAAAAAAAAAAAAAAAAAAAATCATTAAACATAAAATAAACAATAATACAGAATAATAGTGAATGTTTATTGTTCGAGAAGTATATATTTGATCTATTTGATATGCAATGGCAATGTGATTGTGAAGATGGCATTATTTAATTACATTTTCTTTTATATAGACACAATACAATATTTGATATTCTTATCAACAATTATCCCGCATATATTTGATACGTATAACATTTATCATATAAAATTCTTCTATCACGCGAATATTGCATGTGCTTAATCTATCTAAATACTTAATAGCACACATTTATTAGATATTATATAAGTTTTTAGCTTGTTTGATATTTTCACGTTATTTATGTATGCAACGAGTTACTTAGGACGGATTTTGATCGACTAGAAAATTTCTTAAAATTTTTAATATGTATTATCATTGTGTAATTAAATATTTGCAGAAGATATCGTTAATTACATTACATAATATTTCTTTATATAAAAATCTAAGAAAAAGACAAATAATTATTAAAAATTCTGCTAGATAATATTATTAGAAATCAAATTCTTGAATTCGACCATAAAAACTTTTACATGCCATACGTTATATATTACCTTTATAGAAGCAGTGCTTAGACAAATAATTTCAGTTTGAAATAATAATTGGAAAAAAGTTTTTGGCATAATTGGTATATTCATCCAAATAAATTTATCCCTAAGACCGCACTTAACATATTTACAAAATAGACGTACATGTATAGATATTTTATACGAAGTATTCCATTCTTAAAATAAATTATTGCCACTCGTCCTCTCATTCGATCTATTTCACGCAAGACTCGTTTTCCACTTTATATATAAATGTCGAAATTTAAAAAGGAGAGAGAAAAATTTATACACGTGCTTATCGCGTAAAAAGGATTTGCTCCTCCTTTTACGACACTTACGAAAAAATTTCAGAGCGATCGGATTCAACTTCATTGGGGCTACTCGGATATTCGAGGAGACCTCATCTATCATTGGCGAGGGAGGGCATAGAGAAAGTTTGAAGGTTGGAAGCTTTGAAGGCTCTGTTATTAAAACGATTCGCTGACGAATCCGGAAAACTTGCCTCCACTCATATATCAAGTGGTAGCAGTCACGCGATACCAACTAAATTAAAGAAAAAAGATACGAGAGGGAAAAAATTAAAATGTAAACATGTTTATCGGCCACCTATGACCTGATTTAGCCTACCTTCCGAGTTCGTCAGATGACTTCCGCACTCCATCTTATGAGTAGTAAACTTGCCAGTTTTCGCGAAAGTGTACATTGGATGCCCCCCCCCCCCGCGCTCCAGTGAGGAAAAATTGATAATACAGCTTGGCCTCTTACTATTATATGCATTACATCGAACTGAAAATTAGAAGAAGCTCGATTTAAATGACAATGTTTATGAGAGACGAGGGACGGCGGAGACATGCCGTTCATTAAAAACCTTTTAATTGCAATATTACCCTTTGCTTAATTTAAAAGTTAATTAATGGCGAGCCTTTTTAATCGAAGGATTTACGGAAGTAAATTACCGGATTACTCTCATGCGCGATATCCGCCGACGGATAAACCTAATTTTTAAGGTACGGAAAGCATGGAAACATGTCCAGGCTTTAACACCTCAAATGTATGGTTGCCTTAAATTAAGCCTGACATTAGAATTTTTGTTTCCAAATGCACGTAGATGAATAAACGGGTGGATTGATAGATTTTAATCGAGAAATTTGTTCTCTTTACGCATTTTCCAGATAATAGACGACGGGCTTTTTTCTTATATTTTTTTTTTCTTCAGGGCCGATTAGATTTACTGAAAAATGTTTTTAATAAACCGTTTAAAAAATTCAGCATGGCTGATATTAAAGAATATTTCGTGATAATTCTTCTTTTCATATTATTTGAATGTACATCTTTTCTAATAAATATACTTATCAATTTCAAGAAATATTTACATTTAATTTATCAATTTTAAGACAAATTTATAACCATCTGTGTGAAAATAATTCTTTACATTACAAACCTAATAAAATAATAGCAACGTAATCGGTTATTTAAAACTTTATCTCTCATATAGGTACAACCATGTGTATGATGAAATGAAAATTAATAACTATCATTTTTTTAAAAATAATATATAAATTAGTGTAAAAACAATAACAAGTGAAAAAAAAATATATATAATGATTTATGATAATTTATTACAATTTATTTAAATTCTTTTTTGATAATTTTGTCGTATTTGTATGAAAATAACATGTGCGACTTAAAAACAATTAAAATTAAACATAAACAGTGTGAATCTTTATTAAAGCTTTCATGTTGTAAAACAACGGAAATCAAATGTCCGTTGAATTTGAACGAATGGATTATTCAGAGTTAAAAATTAAAGAAAACTTATAATCATAACAAGTTTTTTCTAAAGTAATTTCTGAAATATGCGGTAATATTAAGAAAATTGCCATTTTTACATTTTAATTATTAAGATCGAGTGAGTTAATTACAATGTTGAAACAGATGTATTCACATTTATTTCAATAAATAATCTTAATTTCTGAAAATTAATATTCGTGAATAGTATTTTAAATAAATAATCCATGCGTATAGTTATGTAAATGCTTAGGCGTTATGAAAAAAGAATTTATTCGTTTAAATAGTTTGAAACGTCAATGAATCATTATGAAAAATTTATTATTTCCAGTGAAATTGTTTTTTTTTTTTGTTTAGTTTTTTTTTCTTTTTTTTTTTTTTTTTTTGACCAAGATTTACATACTATTTTGAATTTTATTTTAATTGAGTTTTATCGATTCATAATCAATTTGAAGATAGTTTTTAATATATTTTTTCTTTTTAATATAATGAAAGTAAATTATTTTCGTTTCTTGTTATGACAGCTCTGAATACTCAAACATAATTGAATCAATTAATTTGAAATTTTGTATGCAAGTACCTGATATTTCACCTCGGATAACTAAATTCTTATTAACGAGAATTTAATAATTGTATGCAAAAATTTAAGTTTCTGCACATTGCCGTGATTTGAGAAATTACTTACATGATCCCATAAACATCATATTATTTAATAATAAATTATATTATATTTCAAATAGAGTAAAAATTTCTACATCTTATTTATTTATTATTAAATTACAATAAAATATGACTTTGATGGTTTTGTTGTTCACATTTTTACAAGATGTTCACATGAGTTTATATTTTACTTTTTTTTCAGTCACCATAGAGAGTTCTTTAGACAATTTTGGTTATTAAAAATATGCCATGTAAGCATTAATAACTGCAAGCAGATTATTAAAAGTATATTACATTTATTTCTATAAATGATCAAAATGTTTTTATATAATAGAATTTTTAAAAAATACAATTGCGATTTATAAGTATAAAAGAAAATCGTTCTCTCTATTGCTTTCATTCGCTGGTTTTGTTACCTTTGCAAACTTTAGCAGACCAAGGACTTGTAGCGAAATAATACACCACCAAACTGAAAAGGTTATACATCGCTTTTAACAATATTATTAAATTACATATTCCTTGCCAGGGGAGTGTAATTGCCAAGATCACACTAAGCTGACAAAATAAAGAAGAGACGCGCGCTTATAAATTGAATGAAATATGTTGGCGGAGGTTGAAAATTCGCCCCGTTACTCGGCACCTAATACACATTTACGCATATAAAAAGCTTTTAAAGGATAATCACGAAGCCTCGCGTGTAGATATATATAACTCGATTTACTTTTATGCGTGCAGCTAGCAACTCTGTATAGTGTTGTAGATTGGAAGACGAAGACGTTGACAAAGTTAATAACGACACCTTTGTAATATATAACTTTATTGAAAAGTTTCCTCCTTACCTACACGCTTGCACAGCGATCAGAAAACAAAGGTTGAACAACAGTTCGAACTTTCCGATAGTTTGTTCCTTGTTAGTAGATAGATTACTCCGAGTTCCGTGGACGTTTCCCATTGTCAGTAAGGAAGCGACCTTTGATTTGATTTATCGACTCGGGTTCAACCTGTATTACCGACTCTAATAAGTATCCCAATTACTGACCACCCGGAGGCATTGCAAATGATGGGAATTCATGCATAAATTATCGAGTAATTTCTACAAGACTCCCAGCTATCACAAGATGTTTCAAGTACTGAGAAAATTTAATTTTCTCATCGGTTTCAACAAATGACGTTACATAGTTCTCATGCCACTTCATTGAGAATTCAAATTACCCACATATAAGAAAATGTTCACTTTCTAGCGTAGAGATTTAATTATATAAATTATTTTCAATAAGCCAATGTGTAGCTTATAGTGACATAAATAAGCCGAATTCGTGATTACACTCATAAAACACTGAATCGCAAAGTTATTTCACGTAAGTAGATGATTGAATGTAAGTGAACTATTATTTATCAGAAATTTATTTATTAGATAGACTTGATATAAACTTGATATAAACATACTCGATATAAAAACATTATAATGAAAATTGTAAATTAGTTACTACACTTGTTTATTTGCAATTACAATAGAGATAATAATTTGTTTGTAATAATCGTTGAAACACATTCTAATCGTACAATAGCATTAATGAAATTTTATTTAAGTTTAAAGTTTTTCGAAATCCACGAATAATAGAGATACGTTTAACAATAGTTAATTTAATTTTAATACATTTAACTCGATAAGTTTTCCTTAATTTTTAGCTAAAATTGTATTTTAATTTATGGAATAACAGTAATATTTGAGGCGAATTTCAAATTTAATATAAAAAGTGCAGTAAGAACTGTGCAATTAGATGAGTAGATATCGATAATCTATTTTCTCAATCTGCCTTACAATTCAGCTTCACTTTCCAATCCAATTAGTAATTGAGATAGAATATCAATCCTCATCAAACTCTTTATTTATATCTTTAAGCGAATAACGAATATTTAAATACTTCAAATGATAATAAAATTTATAACAATGTCCGATTTATAAATATTTATGTTTGATAATAAGCTTCAAATAAAATAAGGAATTACAGTTTACCAGTAATGATTTCAATTTTACGTGAAATTTAATTTACACTATAATATTTTCTAATATGCATCTTCTTGCATTGTAAGCAATAGTTTAGAGTTTGATAAAAAAAAAAAATAATAATTACGTTTCAATACTTAGACAATTATCGAGAATTGAATTATCATTGTGCAAGTTATCACGTGTCTATAAACATGATTTACATTATTCTTCTGTTATCCAATCAATGCATTATTTATTATAAATGAAAGTCATTAGTTAATTAAAAATTTGTTGCAATAAAAATATAAGACAATATATTCTCTTTTAATTCTTTTTTAGTTTAATTGTTTGTAACATGATTTTTTTTTAATTAGATATTCGAATTCATTTCAAAACATATTAAAGTGAATTAATTACAAGACGTTTGTCAGTGGTGAAAAGAATTGTTTTTGTATAAATTTTTATTTATTATTTACTGTTATCAAGTACTTAGATATTTCATAAAATTTATTATTATAATTTAAATTGAATTTCGATATCTTTAATTAACCGTAAATCGTTGTAATTTTTTTTTAACGATTAGATAATGCATTTTATGTACAATATTTTAGTAATTGATATGCGATTGATAAAAAGTATTTGTGAAAAGTATATGAGAATTTATCATAAAAATATTGCGTTACAAACATATTTACCTTCTATTTATAATAGAATAAAGCTTAGGGATAAATAATATAAAATAATTAGGTATTGTAATAAAAAAAAGATTATCATTTTTTTTTTTTTTTTTTTTTTTTTTTTTTTTTTTTTTTTTTTTTTTTTTTTTTCAACACATACTTGTATTTTATTGAAATAAAATAGGTTTATATTGTAGTTTCTGATAAGATTATCTCGACTTACACGAAGAAAGAAATAAATATCTTATATAATGATAAATCAATATTAGAGTAAGATTATTTAAAATACAGCGGGACTATTTAAACTTGATAAATGCAATGTTTCTGACTATAAGTTTACTTGTTGAATGAATTGTCTTATCAATATCTTTCAATCGCGCCCAAAGACAGGATGAAATTTCAATAATAATGATTGCTACACCTTAAATGTGATTATTAACGCCTCTGCGCATCTTTTTAGTATTTTCTTTAGAGGCGATGCAGAAATGGATGGATAGATAGGTGAATAGGTGCCCGGGCGCGTGCATAAATCGAACAGTGAGAGAGAGTGAGAGAGAGAGAGAGAGAGAGAGAGAGAGAGAGACACGATAGCGATGATAATGATGATGTTGATAATGCCTTGAAAGATTCAGTTGGGTTTATCTTTTGTGTTTTAAGTAAACAGGTCGAGCTATTCGGGCTTCGCAATATGCCTCTTTCATACCGTAATTTCCTTCTCTTTCCCCTCGATAAATTCATTTTCTTCGCGCGCACATCTGGTTGGCAATAAAACGTTTCGCCGAGTGGTAATGCCGATGCAAGAGGCCGAGGGACTGAGTCGCCGGCAAACAGGCTACGGTGACATCAGCATCTCATCTTATTTAGCTCAACGGGACGACAGATCAGCAGCTGCAGTGGCTTATAGCTTGGATCGCGTAAAAGGAAGTCAGAAGGACTGGCTGTGAAAAAGAAATTCATACGGGTTTGCGCGCGTACTGATGAAACGTCGCAGCGGGTGATCGAGATAACGGATTGGAAGACGTTGGCTCGGTGGTTTTGCCCTCGTGTCAGTCGACGACTACGACATTGAATATCTTCTTTGATACAACGGACGGCCGCCTGATTATTAGATCGATGCGCAATAATTGGGTTGAATCCCTGTCTGTTGAATTACGGGCGAATTTTGAGGTCGCTGCCGGGCATTGGCTCTCTCGGCTACTTTAGATCGACGGAATATTCACTCGCCTGCGAATTTCTTTGTCCAACGTATAAGCGAAAGTCCCTAGGATCGTGGCACATTTCACTTTGAATTTCATTCCCGCGGCCCCACACTGTTCAACCACTATCTTCCTCGACTTTCAAAAATACGTGTAATTTACAGAAATGGAATTTTATAGAATTTTTTTTAAATGTTATCTTAGCTAGTCTGATACGCTCGGCTAGAATAAGTTGCACGCGAGCACGGAGATTGAAAATACTACGTCAAGGTTGTATTTTTAAAAATATGAAATTTCAAACATTTACCGAGTGTTCAACAAGAAAGAAAGAAAGAAAGAAAGATAGAAAAAACAAAAAGAAAAAACAAAAAGAAAAGATTTTTACGTGGTACGTGATACTGCGACAAAAATAGATATGATCTATTGAATTTCTTTCTTCTTAGGTGTTCCACTAAACCTAATTGGAGACGATGGATGGTCCTGGATTAGAGTAAATTATACCGTCGCTTCTGTCCTATGTAATTGAGGCTTACGTAGCCCTTGATGATATATATTTTTATTTACCTTGTAAAAAGCTTATTGATTAAGAATTGTAGAGCGTATTATAATTAAAATAGCTTTATCATTTATTAGCTTTCTTAATAAGTCAGATGTAAATCTCGCACGATGTATTTTAATAGCAAAGATAGCAAAGTGCTTGTAACGATGGGTTTCCGTTTCAAGAAAGTTGTATATTTATTATTTTCCGTAATGCCAAGTCCTTACTATAAATTTATCGTTCTTAAATTTCTGCTTATAAAACACTTATATAAGAAATCGAAATTCTATCGAAAATCTTTTACGACCGTAGACACAACTTTACTATCCAAGTTAGTGATTTAATTATTTGATATTATTTTTCATTTTTCATTGTATAAAAGTTACGTTGGAATACGAAAAGTGAATCAATTTTTATTATTCATAATGAATGATAAGATCGATACCGTCCATCATTTGTTATAGATATCGAACGATTCGTTATTACTTTTTTTTTTTCCTTTCTTGTTATAATTTTCATTGTCTTTTGTTTTCATTCGCCCCCCCCCCTCCTCTCGCTACCGCCGCCACCGCCGCCGCCGCAACCAACCAATTACGCAGAATAGACTTCGGTCATTGAAGAAAGAAAAGAGTGTAACGAGAAAACAAATTTCTCCTTAATGTAGCTAAAAAAAATATAATTTATTTTCTAGCCAAGTTCCAAGGATAGGGAAAGTAAATCCCTTTTATTCAAACGCGATTAGTTAGGATTTAATTATATCGCTGTGCTAACTAAAGCGAGACAAATTTAAGAAGAAGAAGAAGAGAAGGGGAAGGAGGAAGCAGGCGAATGGGAAAGAAAGCTGGAATTAATTGAAAGAAAGATAAGAAAGGCAGTTCACCAGTTAGTTTGCTTTCGCTCTCTCATTCTTGTTACTTTAGTCGCGGTTGCTCGTCGCATTGGCAAACTTTATTCTCACTGGTAAACACGTTCGCGAATTGAGTCAAACTCACCTAGTAAGCGCGTAAAAAATTAAAAATCACGTAGTATACGCAAGCTCGTTCTCTGGTGAGGATGCGTTCAAGGAATGATGGGTGGGCGGGCGGGGGGGGGGGGGAGTGCTAATGAGCGATCAAGACTGGGAAGATAGGGTTGGGCGAGAGGCAGTGCGGTAGATGGGGGTGAGGGGGGGGGGGAGGCCGTGCAAGGAACTTGGACTTTACAAGATCCCTTAATGCTTGCACATGCCTAATTTATGTATGAAGGCAAGGAGTTGCTCGAGACTACCACCACTGCCACCGGTAACGCTATCCAGCGCCTTTAGACCGACGCTACTCGAGCGTCTTTATTAGCGGCAACGGCTAGAAGAACTTTATACCTGTATATTTTACTAGAAAGCAGTCACGCGACTCCTGCCAAAGTTCTCTCGATGGGAGTAATTTGCTGTATCCACGACGGTACGCGGCAGCCGACGGTACATTCGCTCGACAAATCCGTTTCGACTTTAATTTGAATTCATTTGCCCGCCAAGCTTTACGCGAACGCCATGCCTATGGTGATGCCTAGGGTGATATATAGGGGGGGGGGGGGGGGGGGGGGAGGTGGGTATTGGGCGGTAGGAGGGACCGAAGGGGTGGAGGAGGAGGAGGAGGAGAAGGAGAATCCTTGCTTTATAAGTCTTTGGCCTTATTTTGCATTTGCAGCACCGAGTCCGAGACGATGAGCAATGGGATTCCGTTGTGGCTGCCCACGCTAATGATGGAGCCGACGCTGATTATCCTCAAAACAGACCTTGAACATTTTTTCTTCCGGCTTTTCGCCAGTCTGGTTTATCGAAGGTGAAAATAAAGCGATGCTCCGTTCCATAGGAATTAATAAAGTTTTTGCCATCTATTTACTGTCAAACCTGTGAAAACTGTCTTGAAAATAGCCGCTTGTTAGACCTTTGCATCTTTATCATATCTCATTACTTAATCAAGGGCATTTTTATTCTTTTAATAATATCAGTGGTAAGTTTATTTGCTTATAAAGTCATAAAGTTAAAGTTGAAAAGTAAATTGGTCAACCGTTCGATTGAATTGTGAAACTGAATTTTTATTATCGTTTCGGACATTTCTAGACTCGTGTTAAATCATATTAGAATTCAAATTTCGTCCATTAGCTTCATTGAAATGACAAAATATCATTTATTAACCAATCAGTAAGCAATTTACAATCATTTCCAATAATTTATCAACCACTTGACCGCTCAACGATTAAAAAATTTTTTAACGATTGCGCACGTATTACGAATTAAAGTATTTTCAGCCAGCATTTTCAAATAAATGATTAAGCTTAAGCGTTAGGATACTTTTGAGATGGCATTATTTCAATTTTAAGAAGGCTGCATTAAAACTCAACTTAATTGCTGTTGAGATAAAAAGAAATAAATTAGATTAAATTAAATTAAAAAGACATAAATTTCATCGTTTCCTCCGATCATGAGAGCTCGAAAGATGCTATTAATTGTCCAATTGTCGGCAAAATTTTTTTATAGCCTCATAGCAAATTCAATTGAAATCTATGTTTATATATGTATGTATACGATAATAATATGTTTAAGAAGTGGCTTTGGAACGGGGTCACTTCCATAATAAATAATCATCATGATAAATAAAGGGAAGTTCGCATTAAT
Source organism: Ceratosolen solmsi marchali (assembly GCF_000503995.2). Lineage (NCBI taxonomy): Eukaryota > Metazoa > Arthropoda > Insecta > Hymenoptera > Agaonidae > Ceratosolen > Ceratosolen solmsi. Next base: position 4,211,995 of record NW_011948416.1, on the reverse strand, counting down.
TAACAATATTATAATTAGAAAATAGCTCATTTATTTAAATACGAGTGCTTGTACGAAATAAAACTTTTACTGCATTAAAATAGCTCAAAACAAAAGCTGAAAGCCCGTAACAATTAATAATTTCATGCGCGGATACAGCAAACGAAGTGGACTCGCGAAAGAGGTTAATTAAATTATGATCATATATTCGAATTAGAGCTGTTGCGTATCGTGTAGTAGTGCGGAGCTACGCAATAATCTAATAAATATAGTCGCATAACAATAGATGAAATGTAGGAAATTCATTTTAGTTCAGCTGAAATGACGCAATACAATATTGCTTTTATTTCTCAACTGTTGTTACATGTATTCGTACAAACAAAAGCGAAATATTGAAAATATACACAATTGACTGCACAATGGGCCACAATTACCGCTTGAAATTAAAATAAGACAATTGGGAAAAAAATGCTTTTTTATGAATTTTGTTGCCGATTTAAGTGCAATGATTTATATAATAACGATGGCATTGGTTTGCATTGTTGAATGATCGAAAACGGCCTCCTGCATTATTATATCAAAATTTATCCTCCCTATAATTGTCTATTCATTATACTTCGTTATGAGAAAATTATGATTTTTTAACTTAGGAAACATGGATTCTTCAAAAGTCATAATATCGGTTATTACAAAATTTTATGAACTTCTAGAAACGGGACGATTATGTTCTTAGAAAAATTTATAATCCATCCCTTTGACTCCTAGGTCCCTAAAATCCCAAAAGATGAATCGTCAACTTTAAATGACTGATCATTTAAAATATGACATTCAATCATAAGGGCAAATGTACTAGTTTTTCATTTTCTTTATATACTTTTTTTCATTTTTTCTTTTTATTTAATTCTCTATCATTGCCTTACGTCGATATTATAACCAAGCATAGGCGTTTCTGCCTCTTTCAACAAATATTCTCAATGATCGATGATTGAATTATAATTACATCAAGTATGTTCCAATATGTTCACAATCAATAATGCAATGAATTAATAATTGCCCAACGATTATCGATCTATTTCGGGAATCTCGTTGGCAAAAGGGGACGAACGAAGGTTAAATTGGGAACGAAAAATCAAACGCCTTTCGATACTTGCACGCGACCTACGCACCTCACGCTCGTGAATATACGCAACCGGAATCGAATCGTTCGATAAACTCGCAAAACACTCCCGCTGACATAATAACCTAACGCTACACCCACGCATTCTCATCCACTTTCATCTCTTTGTAGGCTCGCCGGCAAAAGTGCCGACTTTACTCCCATAACTCTCTCTCTCTCTCTCTCTCTCTCTCTCTCTTTGGCTTACTCGAGCTCGTTCGAAATTGCAGCAATGAGTCATACTTCCTGCGCAGAGTACGGTCCTTCCTTT
>NW_011948416.1:4208051-4210425 GCF_000503995.2 Ceratosolen solmsi marchali | reverse complement strand
TGCGCAGAGTGCGGTCCTTCCTGTCCCTACTATGCTCGCTCCGGACGTTTTTAGATCTCCCCTTTTCCAGGACGAGCGACGACTGCACGCGCATTGCCGCAGAGACGGGGAAGCGACGAGCCACGGCATCGCGAGCAGCGTTTCGCCATTTTCTACGACTACGGGCCCCCCTGGCTGTGTAGGTGCGTGCGCGTATAGCCTTTGCGAAATGTCCCTTTCAGCCCAGGATGCGCGACGCGACGTTGCCACGCACTTTCGCGAATGCACGCGCGCCTATATTTTCCGATGAAATTTGACTTCTGACTTCCTTGCGCCGAGTTGCCCGCGAAAGCGGGACGTCAATTATTTATAGGGTTAATATGAGCGAAATGAATGACACTGCGAATTTAATTACTCAAGTTATGATTACGCGGCCGTTTAATAATTTACGTTCGGGGGAAATCATTTTTCAGTTAATAATTAAACGCTCGGAAGTTCCGACAGTTTCAGTCAATTATGGGAGAGTTATGAAATCGATTTAATATTTGGAAAAGCTCTTAATAAAATGTAAGAAACTAGCTTCTCGCCTATTATTTCCGGATTAAGCTTTGACAATTTTCAAGGAGCATAATTGTTTTTTTTTTTTTTTACAAATACATTGTTTTCTATGTATATTTCGTCGACGAATGTTATTTAATGTTATGGAGAGAAATATGGAATTGGAGAATGTAGTGGCAGAAAAAATATTCCAACTCTGGTTTATAAAATTTCTTGTAAGTTTCAGAATAAATGGCATAATTTAGAGAGAGAGAGAGATAGAGAGAGAGAGAGAGAGAGATAAAAAAATAATAAACAATAAGATAAAAGTTATTGTCAAATTATCTTCATTAGCACGTATATGCCACTCAAACTCCAAATGGTCTGCATCAATTCAACGACAAATCATCTCAAAGACATCAACTCAAAGTCAAGTGTAATATGTTATTTTGATAAAAAAAAAAAAAAAAAAAAAAATTAAAAAAATAAATAAATAAATAAATATGAGGATTATACTAAAACTAATAATAATTAAATACATATTGTTCTTGAAAATATAAATAATTTAATGTTAAAGATATATGTGCGTTATGTTCACAAGCATCAAATTTATAATGTTATTTTTACAAATAATAAACTAGCGGCTATAGATTTTCTATTGAAATTGACTAAATTCTTTGAATATAATGTGCACGATATGCAGGATTATCGACTCGGATATGATTTTTGTGATTGCGTCACTCTTCATAATTATCTAACGACGATAAGAGACGTTAATAATATTGACAAAAATTGCAAATTTCGAGGTCGGATAATGTAGGATATTATTATTATTATTATTTATAGATTAAATACATTTCCGTTACGTTATTACATTACATTATATATTATAATAGAAATTTAAAATTTAAAATTTTATTTTTCAAATAGCCAAGAAAATCTAATAAGATACTTTCGTAAGAATGGAAGTTTTATGCACTAAAAATGCCGAGTCATTGAATTTCAAGTCACTAAGAGTTTCTACTCAATCTTCGCAAGACAATGTATTTATTAGTCAAATGTTCGTCGACGTTTCATACATTTTATAATGGCCAACTTAAGAATTGAAACATTGATGAACGCTTGACTAATAATTAGGAGAACAAAGTAATGGACTGGGAGATTTTTATTAACAGAGTAAATAAGAAGAATATCTTCTTTTTTTTTGGTTTTTTTTTTTTTTTTTTTGATTAAAGCAAGTTCTACTTAGTTCTCCGGGTCACTCAGTACGCATACTTAATTAGGCAAGTTACCAAATTTGATAAAACTTTGGGTGGTATTTTTTAGAATTAAACACAAAGTTCGTAATTACATGCTATCAGCGATAATGCATATAGCTAATGATTAAATAAAATATGCAAATTACTATAGAATTTATAGTGGACTTTTACTTGCCGCAAGTGCCACACTGAGCTCATAATACATAAGTGTAGTTTATTATTTTTCTTGATAGACTTCTCATCGGGCACTATTTGTCAATCATTTGACAGCTCGAAGATTTTCGGTATACTCAATTAAATTAATTCTTTGCTCCTAGCGGGAAATATAATAATACCTCTGTTTATGTTAATAACAGAGGGATAATGGAGGAAACGGAAAATATGAACCGTTAATCGACATTATTGAAGGTTCTTGATATAAATTTCTTTCATAGAACTTGCCTCTGTAGCTTTGAAGTTCAACTACATCAGAAGTCCACTCTACAAGAGCTCACAAGTCAGCAAATAACATTCTGGGAGGGTATTTCAAAAATAAAATACTCCATTTCATTTACTATATATATATAATATAATATATATATATATATATATATATAATA
>NW_011948416.1:4186313-4207978 GCF_000503995.2 Ceratosolen solmsi marchali | reverse complement strand
TATATATATATTATATTATATATATATATATATATATATATATTTAAACGATATTTATTCAAAAGCCAGGCATAAATAAGTTAATTTTATTCGAATAAATGCTCCCTCTTTCTCCTCAATGACCCTTCCCAATGAATATTCCCATTACTACGCGAAACATAAGAGAATCGTGCATTTTACATTAATTCTTCTCAATAATGAGCAATTCATCATATTTAGCGTCATTGTCATTCCAATTATTTTGCAACAGTAGAAATTTTGTTGGCGGAAAAAAAGATAATGTTTTCATATTCGGTCACAAGAAAACTCGCCCAAGTCCTTTATCAAAAGTAATTATCCGAAAGCTGTATACTGTCCTAATAAATCAATAATACCATAAATCAGCTGGCTCCTCTTGAAAAACCGTCAGCGAGCGAAAAAACACACACACATACGCGCGTGGCAATCACTCGTGCGTGTATGCTCGTACACGCGACGGCTCTGGCTCGGCTCTTTCGTCCTACTCGTACAAAAAAAAAAAAAAAAAAAAAAAAAAAAAAAAAAAAAAAAAAAAAAAAAAAAACACCAGGAAATTTCGCGCGTCCGTTTTTTCTCCCCCAAAAAAAAAAAAAAAAAAAAAAAAAAAAAAAAAAAAAAAAAAAAAAAAAAAAAAAAAGGAACTATCCGAGTATTAAAGTCTACGTGATGACTAATATCAGAAATCTGGCATTCGCCAACGGTTCGTCGCCGTCGACGTAAGCCCCGGGGAAAACAGCCAAGCTGGATGAAGAAGAAAAAGCCGCCGTCGCGACACTCGATGATCATCTATGTATCACGCGACACGAGGAGGTCGTGGATGAGGATGAGACGAAGACGAGGGCGGGGACTGGGAGGCAGAGGCGGCCGAGTGGAGGGATGCGTGCCGCAAGCTCCCGCTTAGAAATAGACTCGCGTACGCGTATAAGTAGGCGTGAGAGAGAGAGAGAGGAGATTGTGAGCGCGTAGGAAGGGTCGAGTATGAATCAAGACGTAGAGTCATGAGGAAGTCATGTGTGTGCTTGCCGCCCTGGGAAAGCTCTTTTTGTTGATAAGGTAAATGTATTGGTGGGAGGAGCTGATTTACGAATGCGATCGTAAGCGGAGCTTTCGATTTGTATGTGGCTGGGGAAATATTGGTACTAGTCGGTCGAGCGGCAACGTCCTTTGTCAAGCTTTTCTGGATTTTTACATTCGCCTTGAATTCCATGACCCTTACTGAAGTATGGATTCTTTTGCGTTTATAATAAATAGATATATGTGGGAAAAGCATTGGGAATGCTTACTGGAAAGTTTGACGGACAAAGTTCGGTGTCTTTTAAAAACTAAGTACTTGTAATACGATAACGACTTGTGATGCGCGCGCGCACACACGCGCACGCCCACGCGTATACCTTTGATATCTTCTTCAGAGTACATCGCTTTTATTTTAAAAGCTATGCGTTAACTATTTTTATTCAGACTTTTTTGTATTTATGCACTCGATTCGATGTGGTCCATTAATAGTTCTTATTTAAAAAGTTCTATCTCATACGGTTTCTGATAAACGTTGTATCACTTAACAATTTTTTCTTTCGTTTCTCTTTACGTATAAAGACAGGAAAGCTTATCAGCATTAAGTGTTTAAAGTTAATACGTACGTTATTTAGTTTTCCAATAATGTAGGAATCCTTTCAGTTTCTAAAGTAAAATTGCCATTTATTAATTGGCTGATTACCGTTTCATTAATTTTATCCTTAGTTTTTTTGTTTTTTATTAATACGCTCATTCCATTGATTTTCAATGTGAAAATTCTCCCTCTAATAATATTTAGTGTATAAATAACAATATATTTCTTATATATTACGCAATGCATGAGGATGAACGTATAATTTTTAATATTTTAATGCACGATCGACTTCGTTAAAGCATTCGTTTAATCCTTGTACTTGACTTTCAATATGAAATAAATGTCGGCAATATTTCTCTTCACCGACTTTCTCATTCGAGTCTTTATACGCAACTTTTTCTATGTTTAAGCGATTTGTCCTTAGCGGCAGCTTGATGTATAAGTTTAAGCTTAATAAATAAGTGTTTAGAAAAAAAAAAAAAAAAAAACAGAGCTAATTTAAAATTGAATGATTATTATACTATTTCAATTTAGAAATAAATTCATTGATTCGATTTGACTTGAGTTTAATTAATTTTTGATAAATTCTTTTATTATTCCGCGCACTGAAAATATTCCAGGACATTAAATCTCTTTCCTTTCGTTTGCGAGATTTCATTCTCTAAAAATTTTGCTTTTTATTAAATCGGATTATTTCAGATTCTCGTTGATATTAACGTTTTCCTTTTACAAATTCTCTTACTATAATCTCCTTACCAACAAATAATATAGCCCATTTTACAAATAAATGATAATGTCATTTAATAATACAGACAAATGTTCGAGTCATCTTAAGTAAACAAACAAGACGATCCAAAGAAATGTAGACACTGAAAGAAAACTATTTTCCTTTATAACATTGAATTACACAATGACGAGCTTAACTAGATCGATGAATCACCACTACGCGTTTTAGAATAATAGAGAGGCTTAACTTTTACTGCTAATATTATACTGGCGAAATATTTCTTATTTAATAAAAATATTCATATACACGTCCATTAATATCATAAATTTTTATTTTCATCTCCCCATCCATCTATATGAGGAATATAAATTTAAAAAGAAACCGCCGTGTTTTTAATTGCTAATGGCTTTAATATTTTTACAATGGCCCCGTATAGTCACATTCTAGTTTTATTTTATATCATGCAATTTTATTTACTATATATATATATATATATATATATATATGCATGCACACACGCGCGCGCGCACACGTGTATTACAGAAGAAGAAAAAAATTAACGAAAAATGAAACGCAAACTAGGCTGTAACAATAATTATGCGAAATATATTTTTTAATAACAATTATGATTTACTTTCTTATTCATATAAATTGTATTTTCTCAAAGGAACTCTAATTTTCTATAAGAATTCTAATTAATTTTTAAAATGTTTAGAAAATTTTTTATATTATTATGTTGTTTAATTGGTTGTAACAAGTTAAATTAGATAAGTTTAATTTGATCAAGAAAAGAAAAGCTTCTTCCAAGAAGCTCAAGAAAAATATAATAAATCTTTCAATTTTTATTTAATTTAATTATATATATTTTTTACATTTAATTCAAAACTTTACTTTACTTTATTAGTTAGACTTACCTAATATTAATTTGTTCGTAGTCGAAGCATTGCATATATAATAATGAATTTTAATTTTATCGTTTACTTTCATTGATCTCCATCCTTGTCTGCCGAGAGTAGTTACTTTTGTCTGTAACTTGTTGCTGAATGTACATGTAGATTTTTCTAATTATCTATTTAGTATATACAACTGTTTGTAAATGTACAGTTATAAATTATGATTAAATATACGTACAATTCTTATATTAATTTTCTATTCCAATTTATAATAACTAATTTTATTAAAATTTTATACATATTTATTTATTTTATACAAATAAAATCGAGAATCGTATTATTTTAGGAATTTTCACATCATCGTCACTTTCTAATTAAAATATAATGAATTATTTCCAAAGCTCGTGAACATATTTCTAATTAGACTGTTATTTTATTTTTACTGTTTTTAAATTCCACCGAGATTTGTTCTCAAACCTATATTAATAATCTGTCGGTGTGGTGAATAATTTTAGAATTTCAAGTTATTTTATCAGTTATACTATAATGCATTTTTTCTTTATTCAAATTCATCATTCCTTTTTTCCTCATTTTCCTCTTTTTATTTTTCCTTTAATATAGAAAATTTGGCAAGCCATTTTAAACTAAATATTTTACCATTTTCAAAACCTATTTTCAAACATAAATACATAATCTAATAAATAATAATTAGTTACGAACATTATTTTCTAATCTTACATACATCCAATAAACATTTCTATAATGTCTTTGCGTTAATTGGCTCTTGTACGATATTTGTATATTAATGATTTTACAACACAATTATAAATTAAACTTACGAAAACTTTCAAACTTATTTCTAATTTGTAAAACGTATGTCAACCAAATTTAATAGTTCAATATTTTCGAATAATTTTTAAGAAATAATCGAGCCTACTATTATTATTATCCCACGAATTACTCGTGAGATAAATACTTTTTGATTCTATTGTCGAAAACTTATCTAACTTAAACGTAGTATGAATATTTCACGAATATCTAGCCTACTGCCATTATTTTTATTTTTCTATAATTTCTCATGAATGTCGGATTTATGATGTCCAAGTAGAGCACTCACGGCAGAAAATTTTTTATAAAGAAAAAAATCTACAATCTTTGTTGCTTCATAACACATAAATGACCAGAATATAGTAATTTCGTAATTTATAAATCGAAAGCATATTTTTTATTCAAATGTTAAGTAATTTTTAAACAGTGACCATTTACATTCAAACTTTTCAGCTTGCTAATTGCATATAAAATCGAAAGGTATTTAAATATAAGCTCATAATTATTCTAAGTTTAATGAAATTGAATAAATACTATCTCGAAAATTAACACCTAACGTAACTAAAATCTATCGCGCCAATTAATTATTAACTATTACAATGCACTTTTGTCGAGCTATTCCAATAATCATAGCACTTTTCTTGCAAATGCAATTCTACGTATCATAAATAGTTCGTTAAAAAAATCGTTTACAACCGTCAGGTATCACGAATTTTATGCAATGTCGTAGGGAAATTGAAGACATAACGCGGAAAATTGCCGGGATCGCCTGGGAATCTGCATGCGTCCACCCTATTTTTTAGCGACACAGTTGTTAGGCGGTGCGCCATAAAGAAGCGAGACGGAGCGTACGAAAGGAAACCGATCGCGAACAGTGCCGGAATATATATCTGTCGTCTTTGCTTTTACGCATGAAGGAGGGGGAAGGCGTCAAGTGCAGCCCTAACTTTGCGCTTTACGGCCCGCTGCTTTATTTCTATCAGAGGACGCTGTCTCTCTCTCTCTCTCTCTCTCTCTCTCTCTCTCTCTCCTTTGCATGCGCAGGCGCTTGCACGAATATTGCGATAAAGGCCACCTGCACCATAGCCTGCGTTATACATATATCGACATCTGCCATCAACGAGAGCTTCCAAACGGCCTTTTGCTCTCATTTTTTGTGCCTCTCGCTCGACACCTTTTGCCGGCTTCACTCTTTTCCTTTTGCTTTTCATTTTTTGCATTTATTTTTTCTGTATTCTTTTTTTTCTTTAGTTATACATATATGTAGCCGTACGATGGAGCTTCGTATGTGTCAACTTCTACCAACTTTCTTGGATTTTTCTTTTATGGCTCTTCCCAATGCTTTGTCTTTGATATTTTTAACGCTGAGTTTAATTAAAATAAGACGAAAAATAAAAAATTGAGTGATTATTCATTATCATTATGCGCCAGAGCTACTAATTAATTAGTTTTGTTTTCGCGTGTTGCTTTTATCACACACACACACACACACACACACATACACAGAAGTACGCGCGCGCGCGCACACACAACGTTCTTCTGATTGATTGTACATGTATGGATGGAAAAATATATATATAGATTAAAAACAAGATAAATTGGACATTATAAATAAATAAAGTGCATATAATATATTTGCATTATTTTTACAAATTTCTAAATATTTCAGATCTCAATTAAAAGGTGATTCATTGGACTGAAAATTGTTATTTTAAAAGTTGTCCATCTATATATTTTTGATATTACTCCATTTAATATATAAATAAAACAATTAAGTCGCTGGTCAAAATTTATGGTTAAATTATTGTTATTTTTTGTTGTAGTATATAATATATTGGTACATTTATAATAATAATAAATCAGTTTATGTACATTGTTTTTTTTTTCTGAACAATTGATAAATTTACTGATCTATCAAGCGGAATAATGCATATATGGTTGTATGCAATATTGAAAGTTTATTTCGAATTATGGTTTTATTATTTCGAGCATATTACTTTAGTTGTTTTTTGTTATCTATGAGAGATATTAAATGTACATTGTCTTGTCTATTGTCAAAAGCTACAAAATACGCGCGCGTTCCCACACACCTACGCACATTGTTATTAAATATTAATAATAGCCGATATGTGCGTGCGCATATATGTGCTTATAAAATTTAACATTTATAGACAAAATAATGTATATATCTACATTTTAATATAATCAAATAACTAATATTAGCAAAAGGTTTATCAGCGCTAGAAATAAGTGACTTTTCAATTTTCGTATTCGTTCGCCCCCCCCCCTCTCACTGTCTCTCACTGTCTCTCTCTCTCTCTCTCTCTCTCTCTCTCTCTCTCTCTCTGTGTGTAAAAACATGACGCATCAATTTTGTGGTTTTTTTTTTATTATTGAATTCAACTATTATTTTGGCAAACTCTATAAAAGGTTTGATAATATTTAACATCTTAATATGCCAGGCCTCATAAGATCGATTTAACACTTAAAGGAAAAGAATCTTAATTTGCATTTAAAAACTATTTAGCTATCCCATTTGAATATCCGTGTAAAGCTTTTCATCGTAATTTCTAATGTCTTCGTCAAACAATAAGAAGAAGATCATGAAGAAGAATAAGAAGATGAAGAAGAGAAAAAATTGCATCCCACGCAATTATAACGAGTCACAATGCACGAACTTAATGTGCCTTCGTAATAAACCAACGAACAATCTCTCATCGTTAATAGCTCTAGTAATGTAACCAAAATAACATATTATAAATAAAAGGAAATAATTCGGCGGAGAGTGGGAGCTACTCGACATTCTGCCTCTGAAGCAGCAAGAGCCTCCGCAGCTTTCTTTTCGACCTTAATCACGATAACGAGCTTTCCCCGTCCCCGTGACAATGGCCCCCGAGTGCCTCGTCGTCACAGAGTACGAGCGCGAACCAAAATCCGAAAATATTGATGTAGCGCGCGTCCCCTACCACGGGGCTAAGAGAGACAGGAGGCACGCGAGCGACGAGGAGGGGAGCGAAGTAGGGTGGCCTATCTCGGGCATGGCGAGCACGTGCCAGCAGTTAGAGGGGAATCCCCGCATTCTTCCGGTGGCTCATCGCTTCCCGGACATCTGCATGCCCTGGCCGAAGCCCGAGGGGCCCGCTTGCGAAAAAATTCCGCAACATACCGAGGAGGCGTTGAATTCCACGACGCCCGGATGGAGACGTATCGCGGGGCATTAAGCGCCGGTGACGACGCGGTCGCCGCCCCCAGCCCTGTGCCCGCCGTTCTGCAGACTTCGAGGCTTCTCATGAATTTTAACGTCCCCGGAGATATTTTCTTTTATCCGTGACAGTGTGACGGGGGTGGGTGTGGAGGGAGTAGCCTGCGTGTAATTGCCGTGGGTGTTTGAATGAGCCGAGAGCCGGTAATCGCGCGGAGCTGGATTGCTCGCGACACGCCCTGGCTTCGCTGTATTTTTAGCGCGAGTCGAGCGATTGTCATACGAGTTTGCCCTCGAGCTAATCTGGCCGTTTTTAGGGTGGGGGCGAGTGTTCGGGTAGACGGACTTTATCGAGAGCTCAATGAATTATTTAGAATGTCATTTGATTGCGAATATAATTGGGTGAGTAGAGGCAATTAATTGCAATAAAAAGCCCACGTAAGCTTGAGGAAGCGAGATTCCATTTGTGGATAAACGGTTACGTTTGAAGTAACTTGTATCGCGCGGTTTTATCGGTGTCGCTGCTCACTTTTAAGCCTGCATTAGTTTAACAAATAATATAGTAATGTATGATATTTGTTATTTTTGTTGACTGCCCAGACAATTAAATATTCAATATGTGTGTGTGTGTGTGTGTGTGTGTGTGTGTGTTTGTGTGTTTGTGTGTGTGGTAATTTTGAAAAAGTGGTAGGTAGTTAGTTATTCAACTCTCATCAAATTTGCAGGCCATATTGATATCAAGATATTAGCAACTACGTCTATTCGTCAATTAAAAATACTAACAAACTATGTACGCTAAAAGCTGTTAATTAAATAAGCGCTGATTATAATAGTCCTTATGAAAGCTCGACTCTGCAGGTTCGGTGGTGCATTATCGGCTAAATAGACATGCATTTCGCAAGTAATCTCTTGTGCGGCTATAGCTTTGGGCAAAGTCTTGGAAAGAATTCCTTTCCCGAGCATTCCTGGAGGAGCAAGCGATAAGGGAACGAAATTGGTATACGAGTCAATGTTCAGTGAGTAGCCGGAAGCAACGCCCGCCTCGTGTTTATATTAGATCCTACAATATTTCGGTATTTTTCTCTCTCCCGTTTTCTTCTTACGTTTATATGCTCGCACATCCACGCACACACACACACACACACACACACACACACACACACACACACCCGCCTAAAAGCCTCCCAGCACGGAAAAAAAATATTTCTCATGCGTATTTAGAATAGGTGACTTTACAATACGAACATTCAGAAAAATGTATCATCGACAGTAGGAGAGCAATGTAAATCGCGTTAGTATGTATGCGTTTTTAGAATAGATTTCAAAACTTTAAGCACTTTCGTCTTTTCAATTAACGTCCCAATAGAACAATCTATTTTTTGGTGTATAATAATTATTATAACGAGAAGCATTCTTAACAGAGATTATTAAAAAAAAAATTTATTCTCGTTTAAAAATCAAACTACAATTTCAGCAAACAACTGCAGTTTCCGTCTAAAATGGGATTCATTGCTACGTAGCTTCATGCGTCGAATCAAGAAATTATTAAATAAAAAACGTACTGGTCAAGGATGATATACGGTATTGCTTTTACGGTATCACACATCCAACTTCTTTTCCAGCTGTAGAAACGAAAAATGGCGAGGCGTGGGATGAAGTGCAAAGGGGCGAAATTGGCTCATCGCACGTATTTGACGTTCGCTCTTGTAAGTCCCTAGCGTCAAGAAAAAAGAATGATTCACTCGAAAATCGCAAGAACTCGATACGTACACGTTTATCGCACTGGCGCACTCGCATTTTGCGCAAAAAAAAGAAAGAAAGAAGAATCCTATGCCGGACTGCGTCGTAGTGCGCTTTACGAGAAACCTGATTTTACGAGACGTCTCATGCTCATCTACTGGTTCCATTTGCTTCACACCAAAGTGCTCGCGCTTCAAAGAGAGAGATAGAGAGTTAGAGATAGAGATAGATAGATAGATAGATAGATAGAGATAGATAGATAGATAGATAGATAGAGAGAGAGAGAGAGAGAGAGAGCGAGAGAGAGAGAGAGAGAGAGAGTATAGTACAAATACGAATTTTGTCACACTTTTGGTATGTGCATAGCGACGTAACGCTATGATCGCCTTTTTTCTCTCCCCCTCTCTCTTGACTTTTACGAGCCCCTGACGAACTTTTCCGTCTTCCCACTATTTCGCCCGGGAGAAAGGAATCTAAGGAGCGGCGCCCCGTTTGTTTCTCTGCTGGGCTCTTCATTGCCCGAGCGACGAGAACGTAAAGAAATTGAGATTCTAGAAAATTCGTTCACTTTTTAAGTGCCGCGCCGCACCGGGAACGCAAGCGAGCTACAGTGAAGTTTTCAGGCAATTTTACGTATCGATGTTTACGGCGTTGCCGCTACTTGAATAACAAATGCCGGGCCCGTAGCTTTCGGGTGACGGGTGACGGGTGACGGGTGACGGGGGGGGGGGGGGGGGGGGGGGGGGGCGCGCTCGTGGGTGGGGGGGGGGGGGGGGGGGGGGGGGGGGGGGGGGGGGGGGGGGGGGGGGGTTAGAGGAAAGCAAGCGAACGAAAGATTAAAGATTTTCGACAAATTAGTCAATCGGACCTGCTAAATCTCACCTTTTTTTCCTGCTTTCTTCGGCTACTCTCGCAATCCAATAAGAGAAGTATAAGGAATAAGAGTCCAATAAGGAATAAATTAACTAATCTCGAATGCCATACGTCAATTCGTTTCATTTTATTAAATTTTTTAATGATATAAATAAATACAAAAGTCGACTTGTCGTTTAGAGTATTTAATATGGTGCTCGTTAAAACGCTGCATGTAAATTTTCTTTGAATAGAACGGCTTCGTTCCAATTTACGTAGTTTATAATCGAGGAGACACGCGAGCGGCTATGCACGCGCTACCGTTATAAGCGATCGTGTGTAATACGTCCTTTTACTAAGATTCCCAAAGAATAATTCACATGGACAAAATTGACGGCCACTTCCTCGACGCACCATAGGTGAATCGCACGTGCGAATCGCAGATATTGCGGTAAGGTAGTGGCGTGGGAGGGAAGGCAAGATTCGCCGTCAAATTTGAGAGGCTGGTCGACAGATGTTTCAGGCGTTTCAGGCGTTTCAGGAGTCACTGCCGAAGAAACGAGGACTCGGCGGAGGCACGCGTCCCTTCTCCCGCGAGTCTATTTTCATCGTTTATGAAAGCGAGTACGCGTAAGTCGAGACGTCACTCGTCCCTTCCTCTCCCGCCCTTTTGGATTACTTCTGCTACTTAAGTATCCCCGTAGGCTCGTCGCTCGGGATAAAGTGTTGGCGGATACATGGATAGCCGAGCTTTGGTAGGAATGTGTGCAGTGGTTGGGGGATTCATGATGCGAAATGACTTACTCGAATCGTGATAAAAGTCGATGCATAATCTTGGCCAATGAGGGTATGCCGATCTCGTTGGAATGAAAATTTTGACGCCAACGATCGAGCGATGGTATCGTTGCTTTCCTAGCCAGACTTTTTTTTTCCATTTCTTCCCTTGAATTTTCCATATTCGAACGTTGAAGAACTTTCTTTTATATCGATAACAGCGGTACGCTTGAATACTGTAAATTCGAATGTCAGTGTACTTGTTATTTAGAACGTCAATTTGTATTTTATTGCTGAATTATTTGACTTTTCCTTAGGCTCCAGGATCCCAATGGGTTTATAACGATAGAAATTTAATTGCAAATTTGAATAATATTAAAAAACCAAAAAAAAAAAAACAAAAAAAAAAAACAAAAAAAAGATACAAAAAAACAAGAGAGAAAGTTACTTTGTATGCGTAAATTGTCACTTTTATATTAATGCTTTTATTGTATAATATTTCATTATTGCCTCATCGTATGATTAATTAAGAGTTATGTAAAATACATTGTAATGTCCGGGATAGCTTCAAGTCATAAAATTCAGATTCTTATCTTGCGTCATATTAAATTTGTATTATTGTATAACGAATAAAATAATAATTAAATGGCTCGTTTGATATTGTCGAATTGTCATTGGCTTAAATGAAATTGATTGCGAAATCGCTTTTTGCGCTAATATGATATATTTTGTAATATGAAATTTCGTAAGAAAACACATTGACTGATATTATAAATAAAGCTGGAGTAGCTGGTTGTCATTTGAAAATGAAATTTGCAGAAAAATTATTTAGGGAGCGATGATTTAGAGGGAATATTTGTCTTGTATCAATATCTAATAAACGACCGTTTGATATTAAAATTAAGCGGGTGTCTGAAGTAAGGAATTATTTTGAAAATTCTGCGAGACCAAATAGAAAAAAATAGATGTTTGTCAAATTTGAATGATATAATGGATATTCAAAGAGGTTCACGGAATTTAACGAACCAAAAATTTCATCAACTTATGAGTAATTGATGAAGTAATATTAATGAAGATCGAAGTTTGACTGTTATCGATGAAAATTGAAGTTTAATTCTAAAGGAAGCTTTGGCCTTCTCCTTGACTTTTTCATAATTCAATCGAATCAGCTTTCACTCACAGAATTTATGGAATCTTTCTGATTGTCTAATTAAGTCGTTCCTTATAAATAATGATTATATTTTTCGATGAATATTCCGTAATAATTAATAGTTATCTAAGGATTTAGCACTTTAGAATATAATGGTAGTAACATATAATTAAACGGTTAAGTTTGTAATTATAATTAAACCAACTTTAGCTATTAACTTTAATATTAATTCACTGAAAATATAAATTTCTAGCATAAAGCTAATAAACAATGCGATTGTTGACTTTAAGTGGCAAAGATATTTGTGAAATAGGCATAAATAATAAATAATTTTACGTATATATTCATATTGATTTTTTTATACTTATAATCATTACTAATTTTAGTTTTTAAAATTATCTATGTGTAAGAGAGAAATTAATTTGTTTCAAAGGGCGCGCGAGATATATTTCACGTACAATGCGACAAGAGATCTATTAATGGCCAATACGTGATCGAAAACGATCGAGTTTGAAATAGTATTTATAATAAAATGACAAAGATGTACTGCATCATATTCGCACCCTTCTCTTTCCACCTACGATTATGACGAATTTTTTTATTCATTAAATTTACTATTCATTTTTCAATTAGATATATATATATATATATATTCATTATAAAATATCGACTTATTTAATGTCTATTTTTCATAATGATAAGATAGTCATTCGTTGACGGTCGTTAATAAACAATGTAGAAGTATTTAAATGATTTCTTTATAATTCAATAATGCTATGGATTCGTATATTATAAAAAAAAGGTAATTAATTTTATTTAAATCAATTAGGTGCAAACATTAATCTAAATTAAATTTTAACAATGAGCCCAAATCATTTAAGTATATGATAGCTTAAGTATTTAATGAATATAATTTCTCGTAGTTAGTGTCAATTAAAGTATGACATAACGGGCAGACATAGTAATATCGTCGGAATACTAAAGTTGACGTTGCTTTAATTTTATCAATGAAATGATTTATTATAGTACAAACGCGATTGCAAAGACTATTTTACGTGGAACGTACAAGAATTCATTGATCCATAAATGTGCGCACACGCGCGCATACATATAATACAGAGATTTTTTTTTAAAACTCAACAAAAAAGTGATATGTAAATTCAATAAATAGATATATTTGTATAGATCCTTATTCTTAAAACTTCAAAAAATGTATTAAGTATTTAAGACATATGGATGGTTATTTATCTCAAAGATTACAACCTTTAATTTTATATGGAACAAAAACTGAAAATAAGAGATATTGGAAAAAGCTTGATATGAAAAAAAGCTCATTTCTCAACACAATTTTTATTTATTTGTAATATCACTTGGATAAATACATTATAAACATACGTGCGCGAGCGCGCGACCCTATGCGTATGTATATGCATAAGTATATATAACAAAGGTAACATGAATAAGCGATAAATGTAAATAAGCTACAGGAAAATCAAACGCGAGTTAAAGATATTTTGAAGATGTCTTGGCAGATAAAGTACCATTTCGAATTCAGATTTCTTGAAAATGTGACAGGAGATGCATTTGCTTTGAGTGACGAGTATTGAAAAAATGTTTTTTTCACCAACGCATCTCAAGATTTTGATGGTCGATTATGCTCTTGAAATTTTTTTGCCAATTCAATCTTTAGATGTAGTGCTTGTATCTCGAAATGTCTTAATAATACATAGTGTGTAAAAAATAAAAAAAAAATAATAATAATAATAATAATAATAATAATAATAATAGAGAAACAATTGAGCATATTCAAGAATTTATTCAACGTAATCGATAATTCTATTTATATTTGCCTGTGAATTTCATCGACTAAATCAATGAAAATGTATGTTATACTGTCTGATGTTTATTTTTATCTATAATATAATGAATCTACGATTAACAAAATTGGAATTCCAATGAAATTTATTACTTGAAAGATCCTTCTAAACAAATAGTAATATAAAATCACAGAATGATATAATTTCCCTACGAGTTCTCCTTTAATGGGTATTCAACATTTTTTTAAATATCGAGTGGTAAATATTTTTATATTGAAAATTGCGTTAAAATTGCGGGATTAATAAAATTTCATTTAAAAAACTGTCGCAAATCCTGGATTTTAACGATTCAAAGAGGTTATGGTTTAACGATTTAACGGATGTATAACCATATTTGAAGCAGCAAGAGAACTTTCTTCTCAATTGCCTAAATAATCGCAAAAAGTATTCTCTCAGAATTCAATATATATTTTTAATTAATTTCCAACATTTATACAATTATAACAATACAATTCTGACATCCATAGTTTTAAATGCTTGTGTAGAGAAAAAATACATTAGTATATATGTATATATATATATAACACGAATATAGATTAAAATAATCAATATTACGAAATATTGTATAAAACTTATTTTCACATTCAAACTTTTACTTTCATTCTCAATACATGTCCGTACGATTTAGAAAACTAAAATATTGATGAGCGTGATAAATTTAGGGAAAGGGTTGATAAACCTGCATATGTTGTATGAAATATAATAACATATAAAGACTATATAATTACGTCGAATCGTTAGATCAATAAATTGACTAAAGACTTAGCAAGGACTAAATGTTTATATTTAAATTATAATGAAACAGCATAAAATGTCAATTATAACGTGCACTCACAATGTAATATGCGTAACCATTATAATTATTATGACTATAATATGATAATTAAAAAATATCGAAATTTTTAAAACTTATTATTTTAATTATAAAATGTTTATATACATATTATTGAATGTAAAATTATAAAGATAAAATAATAAAATAATTATTTTCGATTTTAAGCATAAAAGGTTTTTCATGTACATGAAATAGTAGGTAAATATATCTAACTATTTTATAAAAAGTATCAATTATATTAATAACGAAAATTATAAAATATTTATTTGCAGATATGTGCAATATATCTAATAAAATCTTTCTGTCCTACTAATAATAATGCTTAATGATGAATTAGAATGGCATTCGATATCTTAATTGCAATTTGAAGATAATACTTGTAAAAATAATCTTTTCTTAGTTGTTTATTCCGTTTTAGTACATATGAAAATATTGTTTTTAACCGTTTGAAATGCCCGTCCTTATGTATGTGTTTATCAAACCCAACATTGTTTGAAATCTGTACAGCTAATTCAAAATTATGCATATATATATATATATATATATATATATATATAAACTCAAATCTTTATCCAGATACTATTTAACTATATAAATTTTACTTTGTTAAGCACAAATGACGTCGTAGTAAGCCACACCACCAAAGTATATAATTCGTGTCGAACTGAAAAAAATATGTACGAGCGTATTTTGCTCCGCGAGCATTTAAAACTATGGATGTCAGAATTGTATTGTTATAATTGTATAAATGTTGGAAATTAATTAAAAATATATATTGAATTCTGAGAGAATACTTTTTGCGATTATTTAGGCAATTGAGAAGAAAGTTCTCTTGCTGCTTCAAATATGGTTATACATCCGTTAAATCGTTAAACCATAACCTCTTTGAATCGTTAAAATCCAGGATTTGCGACAGTTTTTTAAATGAAATTTTATTAATCCCGCAATTTTAACGCAATTTTCAATATAAAAATATTTACCACTCGATATTTAAAAAAATGTTGAATACCCATTAAAGGAGAACTCGTAGGGAAATTATATCATTCTGTGATTTTATATTACTATTTGTTTACAAATTCTGAATTTCAAAAATTTTAAATTTCTTTGTAATAAGTATAAAATTAATAAAGCATTGGCTTAAAATTCGATAGAGAAGGGAACTTAATAATGGCAATGATATAATATTCATAAAAAGGAGTATTCATAAGGAGGACTTTCAATTGATTGATTGAAAAACTTGAACAATAAATAAATTACATTTATATCTATTAAGAAAATGAACTTGTGTTTAACTTACTATATTGAAATAATTTTTATTTATTTAATTTGTAAAATTGTACTTGTTTCATAGGATATTATAATAAAATCTCTTTTCATAAGCTTATTATACAGTTATTTATAAAATTTCAAAAGTATAAAATGTTTGTATTTCGATAATGAAAGTCGATGTATATGTTTTCAAAATTTGTTATAATTCTGATTGAAGTGTTTATTCTGTTATCTACTTGCATCTAAATAAGCTATTATTATCAAATCTTGATCAATTGATAACCGAGTGCATTTACCATTTATCGGAGGAGGTAAAATTTTGAAATATTCAGTAATAATATGCTGCAATTATAACTTTGATTAGCGAATAATTCTTAAAAACGTGTATAGCTCGTCTAATATAAAAAAAAAAAAAAAAAATCGAGTAAGTGACAAAAAGAACGATTGAATGCAGAATGAGAGTATGTTACGTTATCTCCATAATATAATATATAATGATAAAAGATTACAATATTTGGCCATTAAAGGAGAGGAAAATTTTTCTTACATTCTTAGAATCGCGTGATTGTTACGTAGATTGTAATTTTTGTACTCTTATAAGGTTATAACGTAGAAGAAGTTCCGATTTGCAATATTTCTCCTCATCCTTCCACACTATTAAATAGAAATTTGCCTTCCTCTTGTCTACAAATATCGCGTGTAATTGATAAGTAAGACTTACGTAACGATGAAACAGTCGCCGGTGAAGGCGTCAGTTATACGAAAATTCTTCTCGCTGGACGTAAAAAAAAAAAAAGTTGGATATTTTAATAAATCGCGAGACGATAAGAGGCCAATGCAATATAGCTAATCGAATGAATAAATACTTATTTGTTATAAATTATTGCGAGATAGCGGTCATCCTGTCGTCCCATGTCGTGTTAATTCATAATAATAAAACAAGCCAAAGACGCGAGTGAGGATGAAGGACATTCGACGCGAAGATAATGAATGGCGTGTTGAGATTGATAGGCGCAGTAAGATTGCCGCCATCGTTTGCTTAGCTCGCGTGCGTAGGAGGAAAATGAGGAGATAAAGGGTCAAACGGTAGAGAAAAGCGCGCCATAAAGGTAGCGCCACCGTCTCGCGCACAAAGAGGCGGAGGGCATTTTCCATTGTGCGCAGGCTTCGGGTGCTCGCGATCTTATCAGTCCGGGTGCATATATGCGCGGCTGCTCGTTACACCTTTCCGGATATCTCTTAGCGAGGCCTCGCCGTTTGTAACGGAATCTCGGTACGACGTGAGGGGCAATGCCGGGGTGAGAATGAGAACGAGAGAGAAAGAATAAGCGGTCGAAGAGTCGCTGCACGACAATGGCCGTCGTGCTGCTGGTGAATCGAATTACGCCTTGGCCTTTGTGCCACTCTCCATGGATCGCCTAATTTATGCGGCAAGAAGCTCCTTTAGCCTATTTCTCAATATGCTTTCTCAATTCTACGTATCTCGAGGGGAGTTGGCGCTTCGTCGATCGGCGCCCTCCGCGCATAATCAACCGAGTATTGCCCTCCATCCAATTTTCATGGGACCGCGCGCTATTGAAGATAAACGAAGTTTGTGTATTAAGGGGTGAGGTGTGAACGGCGCTGAAAGTCGCTTCCTCGACAGTCTCCAGACGAATGCTTAAAAAAATTATCTCCCTCGTACATTAACCGAATTTTTTCAATTTGCTCGCAAAGTTTCTAAAAGGTGAACCCATTTCGCCCATTCTGCGCGCAAATGAGAAGTGTCTCGTCCCGTTTGATGGCGTCTCACGGCCATCCCCCGTCACGCTGCAACAGCATAATAAGTTTGGCGGGGGCGGCGGGCGGTGGGGGGGTGGGGGGGGGGGGGGGGGGGTAAGGGATAGAGGAAGCGGACGAACGAACGGGTGTAGGCTCTTACGTAAATGCGCGCAATTTTATTTACATTTACATAAATTTTACACGCGCGCCGATACGAAAATGAAAAAGTTTTACGGGTCGTGAGGTGCCTTTAGCCATAACCTCGATTATGGCCATCGAAAGAAAAGAAGTGGAATGAGCGAGCGAGCGAGCGCGCCTCGGCACTTTATTGAAAATTTGATGAAAATTTTAGCGGCTGCATAAAGGAACGCGAAGGGCTGCGAGTAAGAGTGGAGGAGCGACGCGCGGGGCGAGGCCGAGGGGACTTAATAGAAGGCCGGATCCACTCGTGAGAGCCAGGGTCCCCGGCTTATCGAATCTCCTCTTAATTTTTATTTCGGATCTTACGGGGATGGGGAGATGGGCGGTTGGTTGTGGTGGTGGTGGGAAAGGGGGTGGAGAGAGAGAGATAGAGAGAGAGAGAGAGAGATAGAGAGAGAGAGAGAGAGATAGAGAGAGAGAGAGAGAGATATAGAGAGAGAGAGAGAGATAGAGAGAGAGAGAGAGAGTGAAATTAACGGTGCTCGGGCCTGCATTGGCTGGCACCGTTTATGACTCGCTATCTATCGAGCATTCGCGGCAAATCGTCGTTGCCTCGTAAATCGCGCCTTTCCACGCGCGAGCAAACGACTCGTAGATTCGACGGCTGCCTTCGCGCCATCTTCCCGGCTCACCTTGCTTCATTTTTATTTATCGCCATTCGCGGCCTTTTATTCCCATTGCCCTTGCGACAGCCCCGGTCGCCTTTATCGCGCTTTATTTGCATTCGCGAAACGAGCGGCGCAACTTATTCGTTAAGGATGCGCCTGACAGATTCTTTATATTATCCTTCGCCGACCGAGAGCGTATAAATTATTTAGTTCCTTCGGAAGCCCCATTATTTTGCCTTTGTGCCTTGATTATGTGGCACGCACTGTTTTTTCTTTCCCCTCTGTCTGTTTGTTCGTTCGTTGGTTTGTTTTAAGCGTTTGGAAATACGAACGCTTCATTTGCTTTTCCGGCAGACTTGTAGCGCGCGAGTTGCCGCGCAACCTGGTGCGCCACGAATTTTTAATGCTTGCCCCGATGTTCCTGGCTCGGCATTGTGCGCAAATACCATTGGGACGTCCGCGTACGTATTCGCCGAGTATTATTTGTTAATTGTATTCTGCCTATATTTCCTATCTTAAAGCCGTCTTATCGTATTTTACTATTCGGTGAATTCTTTATCGATGAAGTCGTGCGACATAATATACCTTGCCATATTATTATTGGCAAACTTAAGAAGGTGTTTTACGTTTTATGTTTTTTGTGGCGTCACATTGTATTTCGTATGCATAATATCGATTGGTCGCGGCGTTTACTTAAAATGAAAATTTTACTTTAACAACTTAGAGATTGTGAAAGTTTAAAGATCGATAGATAGATAGATAGATAGATAGATAAATAGATATAGTGAGAGAGAGAGAGAGAGAGAGAGAGAGAGAGAGTGAGAGAGAGAGAGAGAGAGAGAAGAAAAGATTTACGTAAACACGATCTTTCGTGAAAGCCGACGATTATTATTATTACTATAATCCCGACGTCCTTCGGCCTATACTCGCCTAAGCTTATACAACCAAACTTGATAAATATGCCCCTGAAGGTATTAGAACGATAATAACGAAAGCGCAAATAATACGAAACGACAATTTAATTGACAATAGTGCTCGATAAAGTTTTATTTAATTTTGGCTCGAAACTTCTTCTCTCACTGGCTTCCTGCGGCACTAGTTCCACCAACACTAAAGACCCTACCGACTCGCTTCTTTTCAAATAGTACACTTAGCTTGAATAACTGTCAGCGATCGATCATCGCCAGATTCGCATTAGCGCCTGTCTCTTCGCAATGTCATAACAATGCATGCCAATTCGCCGATTATAAATTTTATCGGTAGCACCGTTCCAACACCGTTCCTTATCACTCATTTACTTGGCTGCACCCGACTGGTTTATTACTTACAAACGGCGTCCGTTAGCATCGGCAAACTCCACGTTTGATGACTCTTTATGGAAATTGTCGCTTTACGATATTGTTAAGCTAAACTCTTCATTGGCATAATCTGGCCGTCTAATCATTAAGCGAGATCCCGAAAATCCGACTCAGCCACCCGTAAGACCATTAAAGCCAGTCGCGTGCTCGCGAACCATAGCCGATGCAAGTTAACGTTGCGAATGCCCATCCGTCGATCGAACGACTAACGGGCCCGAATAGGCCAAAGTTCCATCACGCTGTGGTAATGATGTGGCGAAAAAAGTCGTCGAAAATTAGGCCCCGAGCGGATTGATCGGGTTGATTAAGGAGCGACGCCCGGGCTCGTGCAGAGTCATCGCAATCACCATCGCCATCGCCATCCCCATTACCGTCCCCGTCGTCGTCCCCGTAGGAAAGGAGGCCGGCAACCGTTCACCCGCCAACCAGCCAGCCAGCCATTCCCTTTGGCCGGCATGGGCTCGTGACAGGTGTACATAACGTCACTGCTAATTACTATCATTCTCCCATTGGATTGTGCAGCCATACACTGCGGGGACGTCGGCACCACGGCCCTTTTGACCTCCACTCCCATCCTCCCTCGCCACGTACAATGCGCCCTCGCCTTTGCGCTATGTCAGCCCGCGCATCGAGGGAATGCACCTCGACGCGCACCCTCCGTATCGAGGGTCCGCGAGTCGTTAAGCCTTTGGCGCGGGGGAGCGACACACCTGGGACGACGTACGCGCCGGGCACAATGTCGTCGATGGTGTGCCGTCTCCGTGGATGCGTTGGATGAGTCGGTCGTTCTCGAAAGGCCGATGATATTCGAAAATAGGTTGACCTTTGTTAACGAGGCGGCGCGGCGGGGAGGGCAGTAAGGTGTGGGTGGGAGTAGGGACGGGGAAGAATGGCACCGTGACAATAAAGGGGCGGCGCTTATTTACTCGCGCATTTAATTCCTTGAAAACAAACAATAATTTTTCAATCTGAGCTCTTTTCATTCTACGAATGAAATTTCTTATATTACTCTGAAAAAGATTGTTTAATAAATAGATAAAAAGCGCCCGACGTGGGACGGTTCTCAATTTGGAAAATGAAAATGAAATTTTTATATATCATAAATGATTTTGCTCTTAAAAGAACGTCGTTTCACCAGAGGAACAGATACGTTTAATTAATTTTTATTTATTAAAGAGACATTTTTATTTGTTATATGTAATACGGCTCCAATCGTTTGATTACGAATTTTTGTTAAAATTCAGGGCCTGCGATTACAAAACGCAAAATTCAATGATAATTTGTGACTTTTGATCCACTGCATTCATGCGTCAAAGGTGTCGGCAATCTTAATTTGCCAATTGGAGAGAGCGGAGAGATGCGCTTAAATGGAAATTAGTTGTAATTTAGTCGACTTATGGAATTGTTAATGATATATTCATTGGTTATTGTAAAATTAGCAATTAACACGCTCGCGATTAATATTGGAATATTCGCGTGAAATCGGCGTAATCTTATTATTTATAGTAAGGAGAATGCGGAAAATATTGTGTTGAAAATTAATCCGATTAAGTTTCGATGAGATAATAAATTTTGCTATTTTCATTGTGGTTCGTTTAATTATTAATCATATTAACCTCTTTGCGTTGTTTTTGAAAATTCATAGATCTATCGACAGGTGTGTGCGTGTGTGTGTGTGCACACGCGCGCGTGCGCGACGATCGATAAAGCGAGGCTAATTTAACTAGGCTCGCGTTAATAAAAAAAAAAAAAAAATTCAAATAAAACAATAATAATCGACGTGTATATAATCATAAAAGTAGATATTTTGTTTCATACGAGGAAAGATCTCTTGGTGGATTTTGACGCCTCGTGCTTGAAATAACGAAAATACATATCGTGAAAACACGACGACAATATCTGATGGTCTATTTTTTTTAGTAATCTAGAGAGTATTTTCATTGCGGGGGGGGGGGGAGGGGATAAG
>NW_011948416.1:4176293-4186290 GCF_000503995.2 Ceratosolen solmsi marchali | reverse complement strand
TGGGGGGGGGGGGGGGTGAGGGGATAAGAGTGCACTCAGGTAAAGTAATTCGAGCAAAGGTTGTACTCGCTTCAACTCATCCGACAAGAGAAACACGATATCAGATAAAAACTGCAAATTTTTTTTCTATTTCTTTTCGTTTCCTTTTTTTTTCTATTTTTTTTTTTTTTTTTGTTCTTTTTTTGAAGCTATTCATTCTATTCGAAATAAGATTTCGCAGCTAATGATGTTTGATAAAAGTACAAGGCCGATCTCTATTAGACATATGAAGTACGCGAGAGTCCGTAAAAAATTTGCAAGTATCGGACTATCAACCGCTCGAAGCTGATGCATTCGGTCCACAAACTTCTATCTGATAAAGTTAGCATGCAATTTGTCGAAATGAGGATACACGTGAACATTACCGCGATATGACAATTAACCTAACTTTGACGATTGGCCATTCGAACTCGTCGGCCCATCCAAGATTGGCGGCCTGTCTATACATCCCCAGCTCCCGAATAATTTGGCTTTCCTGCGTATAATCCATTTCCTTGCTCGGGCCAAGTCGATCCGGATATAGAGCTTAGGCCCGTAAGCGCGATCTCCTTAATCTCTAATCTTCGTTTACGGATTGCTTCTCCATTCGATTTCCGTTGTGCTCGGGGTCGCCTCGAATTCTCCTGACCGGCCACCTACACGTGAAATGGATGTCTCTGCTGCGCGGAATCTTGCGCGAGATGGCGTTTTGATGGGCGGATGAGGATGCCGGCAGCGGGGCCGTTGCTGGCGACGAGATGCCGATGTGGTGGGTGGACGGGCAGACACGAGAGGGAAGAAGAGAGAGAGTGAGAGAGAGAGAAGTGCGGATCGATGAAGTCGAAGCGCGGACGCTGATCCCTGCGGAAAATGTTGCGCCGCGATGCATGCAGATGCACGTCGGAACGTGAATGTTTTACCGTGCAATGCATGACTCGTGCTCGGGAGCACAAAGCATAAAGCGATTCGTAAGATGGCGAGGGGATCGGGATGGATCGGTAGCTGGCGGGCAAAAAAGGGGCGGGGGGGAGGCAGAATAAAATCTGTGTTAGATACTATTGGGATTCGTGTACGAAAATTGCCGGAACATTTTTCATTTATTGCTGCTGGGAGTCGTTACTGCCTGCTAGCCTAATGGAGATTGTACGAAACGAAATTTTCGTCAGATTGAAGAAAATTGCCGGCAATGTAGGTTGGTGCAATGTGGTGAATCTTCATTGCGTCTACTCAAATGAAATCGTCGTTATTTTTTTTTAAAGCGTCTTCTTAATTTTTTAAACAGTCACGCCTACCTTTTCATCGCGCCAATTGTCCACTCAACGTACAGCGTATCTAAAGATAATGTCGATTACCTGTATTTGGCTGTATTGTACTTATAAATTACTATTTGTTACGAGCTACATTGCATTAATGAGATTTATTTTTTGGTCAATAGCTGCGTGGGAGGTTGAATGAAACTGTGCTCTGACGAAACCTCGTGATTTTTCGCAACATAACTATTTTTATTGAATAGGAAAATTATTCATTTTAGCGTATATATATATATATATATATATATATATATAAATTTTATGGGAATGCTACATCAAATGTAAGCACAAGTTTCTTTCAAAGGACCACTCGATGAAAGTATTAAACTTGTAAGTCTTCTTCTAACCATTAATATATCCCATTACCACTTATTATTCCGTATTTTTCAAATATATAAATAGCTAATAAGGAAAGCAGAAGTTTTAAAAAAATCATATTAAATTAAAGAAAAAGATTATCTTAATTTATGTACTTGATGCAATTTAGAATGCAATTATATTACTTTAAAAAAAAAAAGATCGTTGGCCCTCTCTGTTTGACCATTTGCAGTCGGTTTATAAAAGTTTTCATAGATACGTTTTACTTTTGTAAGAGGAGGCGTAAGCTTTTGAAGTTTCATTTTCATCGAGCTCAACGTGCATCGGGTTACCAACGACAGACTCTGCGAGCCGGTTCTCGCACTTTTTCATGTACAGGTGTGACGTAATATTTAATCGAATGCAATGTGTATTGGATGGTCAACGATGTAGTCTGGATGTACGTTGACGGTAAACTCGTCGGTTTATTTATTTTATATCGTAGAGATGACGAATTCCAGACTACGCACTTTCAACTTTTTCATAAAATATCGCTTGAGATCAAATTCCATGTCTACGGATATTCTTCGGGACTATAAACGAAAATCATACATGAGATTTTAACATAGTAAGAAAATTTTTAACATATTATTTATCAAGGATAAATTTGCTTTAACTTTACTGGCAAGAAATTAAAATTTCGGAAAATATTTGAGATTAAGTTAAAATCTTTGACATTAATATCAATTTGACATCGGTTCATTTGCTCACTGGCTCCGTCCAACTTAATATAAATAAATACTGTGTTAAACATTGAAAATTTACAACAACAAAAAAAAAAAAAAAAAAAAAATCACGAGAATCTTTTATATTTCAAATAGTTTTATAATTACTGAAAAACAGGCGTTATTTATTTCTTGCTTCGTAATGGTTAAATTATATTATTCGCGCTGTTTGCCAATTTGGATATCGCGTCCATGGACAATGAAGCGAGGATAATTAATTTTCAATTTCCCTTTATCTTAAAATATATCTTGTTGCATTTGTAATAACCAATGCAGTTAACAAGTAACTAGTATGCATAAGTACATACGTAACGGAAATTTTTTTTTAACAATAATACTAATAAGAAGAAGAATAAAACAAAGAAGAGGAGAAAATAGTTTTAACACTTTTAAAGAACTAACTTTCTCCTTCATCAAGTGTCTATAATGATAATTAAGTCGTAGGATCACAAATTTAACATGCACGATTAAGTGATTGATTAGACTATTTTCCTCGCCCAATTTCCTACGTTTCGTTCCTTTTTGTTTTTTCAGGATCACGTGGTTACGGTATATTGGTCGAAGAAAGAGAGAGAGAGAGAGAGAGAGAGTACGGACAGAGACGAATAGCGCGTGATGGTAACGAGGGGCAAAGAGGCAGGTATGGGAAGGGTATCAAGTGAAAGAGAGAGAGAGAGAGAGAGAGAGAGAGAGAGAGAGAGAGAGAGAGATAAAAAGCTCATTCGATTTAATTAAGAAGTCTGTGGAGAACTCTATGTACGTTGAAGAAAAAAAAAACCGACTCTTTGACGGTTACTATTGGTCGTGCATTTTTTCGTACGACTGAGTCGACCTTGGTGTTTTTTTTAATTTTTTTTTTTAATTTTTTTACCGGATATCCATTTGAGTGGAAATATCGGGGCGTACACTGTAAAAATTCGATTGTCATTTCTTTTTTCTTCACGGCCTCGATGTCATGCCGAAACATGTAATCCCGTTACACGCCGCTCTTATTAAATTCTCGCTACGCCCAGTCGCGTAGACTCGCTCCTAAGATGTGTGCGTCCGTGTAAAAATACCCCCTTTCCGTACACTGGCAAATATTGTGTTTGGGCATTTGAAAAAATCATGCTCGCGTACGCATAAGCGATAGCGGCGTACACGTACGGGCGATGTAACAATTCACACACGCAACAGCAAGCAGTGCTGCTCGTAAAGTATAAGGCAAATTATCTTCATGCGAATTATCTTCGTCTCTGTCCTCTTTTGTAGTCCCGTTCGTTCTCTCTCGCTCTTGCACTTTATTCGCGTGTGAGATACGCAGGTGCGAGTTGCAGTATTCGTAACTCGCTTTTAACACTAATTGTACTCTATTGTGGTACCCTAAAAGCCATGTGGGATCTTTCTCTATCTGCCGTGAAAAATGAAAGGGCTGTTAAAAGCGATTTTGTACGGGGGTGAGAATTTGTTAGCGTAAACTGTTGCGAGCCGCTTGGTAAACGATAGTTCATAACAGAATAGTATTTGCTAAATAGCATTTTTTTCGGCCCTTATTCCATTGTTAATATTGTGACGGGGAATCACAATATGGTGTGTGTGCACCTATCTTGGAATCTAGGAATCTAGGAATCTTGGCTGTTTCGCATTCTCAAATTTCTCCACCATTAATTTTTATTTGAATGTATGACGGCCGGAGAGCATTGATTCATATGGAAAAACATCCTAAAAAATCAAGACGCACTTTCTTTTTAAGTTTCCGCTACTCTCGCGATACCTAAAAATATGTGGCTCTCTTATATATGTTTGTGTGGCCACTCCGTCACTACAATACACACCGACGAGCAATACAAATCGGATAACATCCGATCTAGTGTTATGAATGAACAATCGGATGGAGAGTAAGAAAAGTGTTTATTTTATTTATTTTTTTCACCGCGATAAGACTTTAAAGTTGATTTTCAATGTTAGTGATGATGTCGATGACGATACTCCATATAGTTAATTAAATATTGACAAACACAAATAATACTTGCTCGTACATAAAACTTATGTCCTATGTTTTATTGCACATCAAATGCATGTTCCGTCAACGCTAAAATATTCAGAAGCTGAATTAATATTTATTGAAAAATTGCAACATTTATTGATAACTGATTGTTATGACATTGTAAAGTAACAAACCAATATTTAAATTCACTTTCGACCGCAGATATAAGTAACGGCACAGTAATGGCTTGAAATTGACTGATTGCCTCTGTAAATAGAAGAATTTTTATTCAACAGTTGTTTATTCGACGTGTTTACACTTGAGCACAAAATTTCAATATTTACCCCATATTGTGGCAGCTCGGAACATTATTTAGAATACATCAAAGTTGAAAACGGATCCTTTGATTTTTCAATTTAACGCTGCAACCAGCGGCTCCAGCGACTTCAATAACAGTCATGTTCTTATTGTCCTCCTCCACCCCCCCCCCCCCTCCCCAGCCCCACCCCCCCACAAATTAATTATACCGTTAAAACAATATCGGGCCCTAGCTATCTCTCATCCGCTAGTCTCGGTCTTAACCAATTCGACGTTACAAGTTCTAATTTTCCCATTCGTTGCCCATGCGAAGAACTTGCCAAAGGCTACAATGCAATATGGATAAGGGGCGTGCGAGACAAAAGACAAAGGAAAAAATCATTATATCTTGGCCAATTACATCGCACGAGTCGACCCAGTTTTGTCGCAACTATCGTCGGAAGTTCGAGCGTAGAGCAAAGGAAAATCGCTCATTGCCGCAAGAAAGAAACGCGCGTATTAACCGTCCTCGAACGCGTACCGATAATTATTCGGCGAATTGCGTTGGGAGAGAAAGAAGATGGCAAAGACCTTCGTTCCTCGAGGATCGATTCATTAGTGCGGACTCCGATCTCATAGTCAAGCAGATATGCGTATTAGGTATACGCGCGGGAAAAGCCAGCGTTGGA
Organism: Ceratosolen solmsi marchali; assembly: GCF_000503995.2. Taxonomy (NCBI): domain Eukaryota; kingdom Metazoa; phylum Arthropoda; class Insecta; order Hymenoptera; family Agaonidae; genus Ceratosolen; species Ceratosolen solmsi. Next base: position 4,180,928 of record NW_011948416.1, on the reverse strand, counting down.
AATACGTGGGTGGACGGATAACGAGCGGTGGGGAGGGATGAATTAAAGGGTGAGGATCGTTAGGTGGAAGGGAGATATTAATGAAGACGACACTTTGGAATAGAGTAGAAGAATTTTAATTATGGGCCGTTTGAGGGTCGAGGGGCTGGCGATAATGTTATATTCGAAAATAAAATTTTGATTTTTTATATTATGATTAACACTTTAGAAATTACGCCGCTGGACTAGACGAGAGGAGCGAACTAGCTAGGGAGGATCGGCAAATTTTCGATTTTTTCTCTTCTCATTAAATTGACTTTTCACTGCCAATTTATGTCAACTACCTTCCAATACCTTTTCATCGAGTGATTAATCACAATGGTAATTTATTGAAAACGCATGAAATTATTTGTCGTAAAGACATGACTGGAAATTAAATTCTGAAATGGAGTAGAAACCTATTTTGTCAATACGTGGCAATTCGAGGCTCTTGAGATTACTTCTTTAACAGTAAATCGACAAGAAGAATGATGTATTTTCTTTTGTGCGTAATAGCATTTCATATGAAGAAAAAACAAAACGGCTCCGTAGAGATAACTTTGTTTATATTTGATTTATCTTTGTAGAGCCAATTAATTCGTTGCCTTATATCTCTAATATTGCATCTTGAATAGCAAATTTATTTGTATTACATTAATTAGGAGTATTATATTGCCGAATGATAAGTAGTATCGGATGATAAGATAAATAATGTAAATATTGCAAGTCCATTTTATGGAAAATCTTAAGTACGTCTTATCTAACTCATTTCCATCGATAATAAAAATAATCGATAAACGCTGATTATTTCTTATTAATCAATAATATCATATCTTTACAAAGACTAGACAAATAAATGTAGACGAACTAATGATATTATAATTATTCGTAATACCGTGAAATATATATTTACTACGGAATTTAGTATAAAATTTCATTGCTATTTAAAGCGTATAAATATTTCCATTTTATCGTTGAATATTGGTAAATAATGAATATATTATATAGTGAAGATTATATATACATATATATATATATATATATATATATATATATTAAGTATTTGATATTACAATTTCTTTGGAAATTTGAGTATATTAATATGATAATAGATTTCACGATGGCATACAAATAATTAATTTTTCACATTTCATATTCAAATTGGCGTTATCGATTATGATTTTTTATACGAATTTAACATAAACCTTGTCTTATAAAAATGTCGACTTTATTAAGAAGTAGAAAAAAAACGTGAGTTATGATAATGAAGCGTTGAAATATAATAAATTGTTTGAAATTAATGATTTCCTTCTATTTAAATAGATATCACTTACGAGTCTCCGTGGATGAAAAGAAAAAAGCCAAAGTTAGAAGGGAAAATTGTAAAGTAAATTATAAAACAATCTATTATTTCAATTATTAAAGCTTTTTATAAACATTGTTAATAATATAAACTGACAGGTTAGAGATTACACGCGGTTATTAAAGTCATACAAGTCATTTAGCAGAAGATTTCATTTATATTTTCCATGGAATCTATGGAGAAAATAATGTATATTATAAGCTCGAGGTAAATAATTCTCTTCATCGAATAACGCGACATTTTTGCGAAAATTTAAAATGCATTATTAATAAATTAATTCCAGAGTGAATCGAAAAGTAATTTATCGTTAATACGTGGTGAAGGTAAGAGACAGAACGGCCAATAATTAATGTTTAGGTAGACCAATAAAAAGATTTCAGATATTAAAAAGTGATTAAATTAATATAAAAGTGACAGTTAAAAGTCCAATCCGATATGAAAGTGAGAACGTTAATAAAATTTACTCTTAGAGTATATAAGCTTTAAAAATTATGGGAGATAATTATAATATAAGTTATAAGTTCGGAACGTGTTGGGAAAAGAAATTCACTGGATGTGGCAATCTCCCGATTCTCGCGAATATAAAAGTTCGTATTCGTAAAGGCAAATTCTGGCGGAATAAGCAAAATAAAACCTCAAAGCTGTCGCATCGCGGATTGGGAATCGCGATAAAAGTGATTTTGTCAAGCGTCAATTTTTAAGTATTTTAAATAAGAGGAAAATGATGAGTGAGGAATGACGAGAAATGGAGCGAACGAGCGAAATGAAGTTTGCGAATGGAGCAGATGAGAAAATACGCTGCTGGGAGACACACAGAGATAGAGAGATAGAGAGAGAGAGAGAGAGAGAGAGATAGATAGAGAGAGAGAGAGAGAGAGAGAGAGAGAGAGTGAGCGAGTGAAATTTTCTTTCGACGACCTCAGCATATAATCGCGAAATGGGAATACGCGCGGACGTAAGAGTAATCCTCCTTGTCAGTCGTCGCTCGCTCGCTCGGTTCACTTACTCTCTCGCCTCGAATATCGCTACCCCCATTCCTCAGTCGAATTCTCGATGCGGTTTTGATCATTGAAGCTTTTTCAAAGTAGCGTTCGAAGAAACGAATGGGAGAGGAGAAAGAAGAAGAGTCTCGGACTCTGTTCTCGCAAAAATTATAACCTCTTTCTTTTTATCTCCATATACATCGCGCGTCGTTTTTTACCCCCCTCCCCAACTGCCCTCATCACTGTTAAGGACATCGAACTACGATTAAAAGCCCTCTCTGTGTAGTCGATAACAAAAGCTCCAGCATCCGTCTCTCTCTTCACTGGCATTAATTTCGTAGTCGCTCCCTGTATGGAAAGAAGAATTTAGAGACGAGGAATAAGGAACTCGTTATCTATAACAACACGGCTATTGAAATGTATGCGATCCATGTACGAGGAATAAGGTGGAAGAAAGGGAGTCCGGTAGAACGTGCATCGAGCCCCCGAAATTCCTTGGAGTGAAATTTCATTGCGACTTGGTCACAGACACCAACGCTTCAATTCCTAGGGTCATATCGACCCTTTCCCTAGCGGGATGCGCTAATTACCACCTAGTAACTAAACATTGTCGAAAACTAATAACAGCGGCAAATAGAACCGAATGGCACTTAGTTAATACGGGAATGATAAGGGCGAGCTGGTGTTTGATCAATTATTTCTGTCAATTAATATAGGGCTTCGTTGTATTACAACGGGCTGCCGTATCTTATGGAGACGATTGAAAATCTACGCCCAAACGTATGCGATATATATATATATATATATATGGAATTATCGCACGCTTAATTATGCCAGCCGGAATAGTGTTTTATCCTAGATAATATAATGAGAAAATCCTAGTTAATAATCCGATGCAGATTACCCTTACCACTCTACTTTTCTTCAATGAACAAACTTCTCGACCTTCCGAAGCTTCGCTCGCCTCAACTATTAAGTATGACTTGGACGGTAATAACGGTCCGAATGAGTTTTAAAAATTTACTCTAATTCAAGTTGAAACTGCCCAATTTACTCGCTAACGCACTTCCAGTCAATGCAACTTCTTCTTTAAAATCATATAACAAATTCGTTTTGTATCTTTCTATTTGTATTTTTTTCCTCTTTATCGTTTAACTCTACCAAGCTGTTTGTATAATTTTCATATTTTATCCTTATTATAGCCATACGAAAGAAACTTGTTTTCGGAATAATATCGGCACCGCGAGACATTTCATATCAAAAAAAAAAAAAAAAAAAAAAAAAAAAAAAAAAAAAAACGGGCAAAAAATTCATACCTAATAAGATTATAATTACAATTAAGCCTTTATAATTATATCTTTCATACATACAAGAACTTCCTTACCCAAGACGAAGTTCTTAAAAATTTCACATTTATCTAATTGGAACTAAATTCTTTTTATATCATTATTATTCATATTATTATTTTATTTTCAAATACGAATTTTCACTAGGAATTCCAAAGTTAATTTTGTTAGGATATTAAAGTCGTATTTATTATGTTCCAAAGCCATATATAGTAGTTCAACTTATAAATTTTGTGAATCCACGGAATTATTGTAGCTTCAGTAGTAGCTGAAGTATTGCTATTAATAATGAATATAAGAAAAAGGGACAAAGCGTGCGTTTGGTACATAAACGTGAGAAGAATGTAAGTCATATTCGAGTGAGTCGAAAATAAAAATTAATGTAAGAAAAGAGACTGACGTAGCTTCAATCTACTTTCGTTCTAGAAAATTGAATCCACTAGAGTAACGCTGATTTAGCCATGGGGCGGATTCAAATTTCAATTTCTCGGATTGAAAGTTATTGTAAAGTAATTCAGACGGGGCGAAAGTTTATGTTTTGTCGAATAACAAAATTTAATAACATCAATCACCAATCGAGAAAATAAAAGCTCGGATTTATGAAAATGGAGTTGGTAGGTGTGCTACTAGCATACGGTATTATAATTTGTTCGATAATCTACGCACATAGTCCCCCCATCCCAAACTCTTAATTTCCTTCAATTACACCATGCACAGTCCATTTTTTTTCTTTCTCTCAACCGCTATATTTTCACTTTTATTTTTTCGCATCACATAATTTCAATCAGTCGTCCTTTTCATCTTTTTGTTCATCTTGCGTTTGCTGACGATCGGTTCGTCGACGAGCTACCGAAACAGTGGAAAAGCCGCGGCGTGGCGTGGCGTGTCGTGGTGGGGTGGGGTGGGGTGGGGTGGGGTGGGGGGG
>NW_011948416.1:4174422-4176221 GCF_000503995.2 Ceratosolen solmsi marchali | reverse complement strand
GGGGGGGGGGGGGGGGGGGGGGGGGGGGGGGGGGGGTGTGAAAGCGCATCCGCTAAAATTTTCGAGGCTGCTTGAAATGAGAATCCGCGGAGTAAATGAACAGGAGTCGATTTCTTCCGCTCTCGCGTCAATGCTGCGTGCCGATCAGAAATCGCGAGAGCGTTTTTTCTTTTTCTTTTTTTCCCTTTCTTTTAATTATTATTATTATTATTATTATTATTTTTTTTATTTTATTTTTTCTTTTTTTATGAACAGCTGCCGAAGTTGCGATGTCGAATCCCAGCTCGATTCGTGTCAGCGATTTTCGAAGGGGAGTTTGCACGTTGGGAAATAAAGAGTCCGGAATGAAGAGTATTTTCAATGTTTTTCACCTCCGTTCGCTTCTCCTTTGCTCAAGCTCCTCGCGTTTCCTTCCTCTATTGTTCCTTCGATTTTCTTGTATTTTTTTTTTTGTTTTGTTTTGTTTTTTGTTTTTTTTTTCCAAGACACCTACACTATTATTCACGCCGTATAAAAATATATATTCAGTTCCTTCACGCACATATAATTTTACGTTACGAATACCATTTGTCGACGCGTCATGATACTTTATCAGTTGCAATAATTAATATATCGCAATATTAATATGTAATACATTGAGATATATTGAATAAAATCGAAATCATTCGTTAATTTATTTATTTAAAATTTTCATACAATAAATCGTTAAGTTTAAGCTACTTTCACTATTTAAAAAGACTCTTAGTTGTGAGAATCACGATAAGGCTGTGGTACGTATTTTACTAAATATACTTTAGAAGTTGAATATCAGAAGTTTGGTAATCCACAGTAATAGAACAAATGTTGTACATCTTTAAAAATTATTAATGAATTGTAATGCCAATTTTCAGAATTTGAAGTTTCCGATGAAGTGCCAATGACACGTATTTTTCGTGAATTTATAGCAGCGAAAGTGAAAATTGAATTCTTTCGACACGCTTATTATTCTAATATTTAAAGAAATCGTGGAACATTCATTAAAGAGATTTTAAAGTTTACTGATATTACGCATTACTAGATAAATATTGATTATTTCAAACGACATTCACCTCAATGTATCTGACATTATTGTAATCTTACAATCTAAAATGAGTAATATAAAGAGAATATCGTTAATTATATATCAAAGTATCTCTGATCATTTAAAATATTCGTTTAGAAGAGACTATCGATACGAAAAATAAATTCACTGAAAATTCTGTACTTGAGAGGTTGTAAAAAAAGGCTGATATGCCGTTTGATTAGAAAGACTATTTGTCTTCTACTCGATCATTTTGGAACAAGAAAATGATTCGTACGTATTCTAAGGGTCAACAATACCCAAGATTTCCTCACAAATGCAAATTTACCTTTTTTCTTTTTTACTTTGTAATTAAGTTAGGATATTAATTTTTTCACTTTTCTATTATAAACACTAACAATTGTCTCTCCCCCTCACTCACCGCCACATTCAAATATGTGGACACGTTGATGGATAATCATAAGTAAATACATGCCAACATATTGTTAGAGTAACTAATACATATATATATATATATATATATATATATATATATATAAATATAAATAAAAATTCACGGTTGATTACATAAACGGTGCTAAATGTGAGTAGGAAAACGTTGGAATTGTGCACTTTGATACTCGGCTATCGATCTTTAGGTTTCACGGCGCTTCGGCAACGGATGTGGTCATGTTAATTGTGCGAAAAATCGATTCCCGCATTTCCACCTCTTCTTCCTTTATAAAATCACTCCCGTTCA
>NW_011948416.1:4127425-4174409 GCF_000503995.2 Ceratosolen solmsi marchali | reverse complement strand
TTCTCTACTTCAGCCCTTAGTTTTACCTGTTTCCGGCTGTATTGCTTCGCTCGCGGGCGCACTGGACAATCTCTTTCATTTTGGCTTTATCAGGGCCGTTTTCTTTATTATCTCAGCCATTCCGGGGACTATGCGGAGCGGTAATACGATGGCGCTGTTTTCGCCATTGCCGCGCGATATTGGAAATGAAAAATGGAACGTCGACTAAAAACAAAAGTTGAGCATTCGAGAAATCGCTCGCCCCTCCCATTACCACCATAACTTCCTCCGGAGTCCACTTCTTTTTATCCTCGGCTAGTGTTCTTCCATTTGTATTTCGGCTACACTGACTTCCTTTCTCCCTTTATCTCCCCCCCCCCTTTTTTTAGGGGCGCTACATGCATTTTTGAGCATACATTTTACGTTCGCGCGGGACGGAAATCTTTGCCATTTCTGAAAAAGAATCTTTTAGCTCTTACGCCCGCAGTGTATTCAGAAAAATACGTTGTACATAAAATTTTATTATGAAATTTTATTTCATGTAGACGATAAGAAATAAAGTCGAATAATAAACACGAGCCTCCGTTCCTTATTTGAGCGCTATATTTTCTCCCACTCTTTTTTCAAATTTCCCTGTTTTGCTTGCGCTGTTCGTCAATATTCAAATGTTAAATAAAAGTGATTTATGTGATGTGCAGCTAAACATTCGAACTTTTTACGGCCGAGTCAAGTACATTTATCCGCCGTTTGATTAGACGCTGAAGAAGACTGCCCCGCTATTCTAAACTATTTATTCAAGGCGCTGAGCATTAGTTTCATTTTTATTAGAGTTGTATCAACGATATATGCGACGCAAGAAACTATGATTTAAGATATTAGAAATTAGAAATTGGAATTTAGATATTAGATGGTAGAAATAGTATATGCGAATATTGCGATAAATAAATGCGATATTTATATGGAGCATAAAGTCGTTTGACTCTAATATTTTATAATTAATTGTCTTTCTTAATAAGCGGCGAGCAACACTGCAATGTGCAACATACATTGCACATTCGTATTAGAAAATCAAATAAACTTACGCGAAAATTCATATAACAGAAATAGCGAGTGTTGAGGAAATACTAATTGGCTGACTAATAATGATCTTCTTCTTCTTCTTGCAATCGTTAAAACTTAATAGAGATCGTAAGATATTGCGAGAAACAGCGTCTGCATAACACAAGGCGCCTGTTTACCGGAAAACTTTTTCACAAACAGCCGACGAAATCGAAATGAATTTAAAATGAAACCCTTAAAAAATTCAAATGCGCTCCCGGCTTATAACAAATCCAAAAACGAACCCATACCCACACAATGTAAAGCCCTCTTTTGTAAACATGAACAACATTTGTGCGGGGCATTATGTGAACGTCGACGTAGAAAGGAAAATGAATGGAACGGAACAGGAATGAAAGACTTGGAAGAATGGCGAGCTGGTAGAGAGCGTCGCTCTGGCCGAGGGCTTAATATATATTAAAAAGATGCGGCACGAAGTGTACGGGCTTCAATTTGTAATTTCGCGAGTTCGCGAAACTTGGATTTGTTGAGTAGCACGCACACACTCGCACGCTCACGCGTGGTATTGGGCCGCGAGTGGCGGGCGGGCGGGGGGGGGCCGGGGGGGGGGGGGGGGGGGGGGGGGGGGGGGGGGGTAGTAGCGGTGGTTGGTGGTGGCGATGGTAAAGGCGATGAAGGAGAAAGAAGGGAGAGAAAAGCGACTGGTATGCGTGTTTGTGTGCGCGGGTGTGTGCGTGTACGTGCTGCTGCTGCTGTAGTTGTATATCTTTGCTCTCTGCCTCGCTTACGTCCACGCGATGCGCACCGCTCAGGACGATACGCTTAGACAGCTGACAGAATTAGTCAAGTGCAGTGTGCGATAGGGCGGCCCACCGGGGGGTGTGTGGATAGGGTGGGTGGACGTGGCGGGACGGCGGAGGGGCGGGATGGGTAATGGTGCTACGTTCCGGGAAACGTGTACTTCTCCATGTCTGTGTACATCAATTCGACGACGCGAGTTTATCTCTGGGACTTCCTATTACAGCCAACTTGATTCTTCGCTTCTCTCTAAGATTACGTTTACTAGCTGAACAAATATTTTGCAGTAAGCTTATGTTTCAGACAAGTTTCACTCTTTGCGCGGCTAGGCTTTACTACACTCTTCACTCGGTTTGAGTGAAGTTTGGATTCGCAGTGGAATTACGGTCGGGGGCTGGCAATGAAATGTTCTCGATTTAATATCAGTTCGCTGGTAGACACGAGCGAAATACTTCACCAATACTTCTTTTACGACGGAATACTTTAACTATCAAACAAAGCGGATTTATTAGGTTGAAAATGTATTATGTAGCTTAATGAAAGGCATCTTTTCTTTCAATTAAATCGGTAAAGCCTTTGTTAAATGTAACGAACGTGTCAGGGAGTCCACGGAATATTAAACAAAGTAATAATTTACTTTACTAAGAAACTTATTGCTATTATCGGAAAAGTTTCCCGCATCCGTGTTACTATAATTTTAATGCTAAACACCTACGATGAGAATTTCAAATAAAAAATATCCCATTGTAAAATGACTTTGACAAAAGGGAATGTAAATATTTGTGTTTTTGCAGATTATTGATCGGTAAATGCGAATGGAATGGTGAGCGGACTTTTTAAATTTTTTAAATCCACTTATTATACTTGCTCACGTATTATGAAACAAAGAATTATATTTTTAAAAGCAAACATTTATAATTATTATTTACAAGCTAACTCTAGCATCTATTTAATTTTAAATCTTTTTTGTCATTATTTCGACATCCAAAATATTAATGGAAGGTGTTTGTTGCCGCTGTGAAGTAGTTCCTTAACAGGAAATCGTTGCACAAATAATTTTACATTCAAATTGTACTCGTTAATGTTGTTCGACGGATACTGTCTGCATTTAATATATGCAAATATGCCTGAGATTTTATGCATATCCGTAATCTTATAGACTATCTTGTCAATATCATAGAATTCTGGAATGTTCATAAAATTGATAACATATACTCCTCAAAATTGTTGTTTAGAATTTGCGCGAATCTTATGTTTAAATAAAATAAACAAGTGATTAATATTTGTTTTAAATACGAATTGTAATTATTGGCTAAACGGAATTGCTATTAACGTTAAAACTCCTAAAATTATCTGTGAAAAGCTCTTTGCCTATTAATTGTATCTACATATAACGAGCCTATTAATGTATAATATAATAATATTGCGTGAGATACATTTTCTACGAATTTTATCAAACTAAAAGGTTTTTGACATATAATATGCATGCTTTAAAACTTTGTATTTTCTGCGAAAGCTCCCACATATCAATTTAAAAGTAGTTAATATTTAAAAGAAGACATATCAAACCTTAGACGAATATCAACAAGATATTTTGTAATTTATGTCAATTAATTTTATAAAGTTTATGACAAAAAACTTTTCACGTATTAAATTTTTCGAAAGATCAATTATACTTTAATAAAAATACTGAAAACAGTCTAGAGTTGCGGAAAAAAAAAAAAAAAAAAAAAAATAAAATAAAATTGGTAAAACTTAGCAGGAGTATCATAAAATTTTAACATAAACTAAACTTTTATCTTAATTCAAATTTTCAAATCATTTGTATAAAATTTAATAAGATTAATAATATGCAAATCCATTATATATCGAACATTAAAATTGTTATCGATATCGTTATCGTTATCGTCGCCGTCGTCGTCGCCGTCGTCGTCGTCGCGTTGTCGTTGTCGTTCTCGTTGTCGTTGTCGTTTTCGTTGTCGTCATCGTAGTTGTTGTCACTGTTATTATTATTATTTAGTATTAAATATTGAATATTAAATATATTTTACATGCGTTAAAATTAGGGCATTAAAATCTTATAAAGTAATAACTTTATTCATCGATGTTATACAGTTTTTTTGGTATAGTTTATTTTTTCTAAAAATTCCTGGCAATCTGAAGAAGCTCTATAAATTCAATTACAATGGCCATAATGTATTTTAAAAATTTTCGCCTTATTTACAACGAAATCTTCCAATTGCGATATTTCAATAAGAAAATAATTATTATTAAAATAAACAAGATATTCTTAAAGTATTGTTTTGAAATAAGGCAAAACACTTTGTTTATAGTGATTATAGCTTACAAACTCTTATTTACTTACTCCTAGTGGATTATTTTCTGACTAAACTTTCTAAATGCTTGTTCGTATTACTTTGTATTTATAATAATATGTATTTATAATAAAACGAGATCTAAATGGTATGTTGTACGTATTCGGCTAAAATTACGATTAAAACATATTGGTTTTAAACATCGTCTCATTTTCTGCTAAAGAGCAAATAACAGAACGATCGTAGCGTCACTTCTCAAAGCCCCATTACCATTTGATTTTTATGTCATTTCAATTTAAGTAAGAAGCATCTATATAAATTGTACTGGCAATTGAATAACTGCAATTAATAGACGAACCATAGGCTTACATTAAACCAAGGAGAAAATTTTTTCCTTGTTATATCCTACGCTATATCCACGTGGACATCGATCAATATGGAGTTCTTGCAACGCAGTACGAATTAATCTGTCGTGGAACGCTTATAAACAAACTTTCCCGTTGTTAAACAAACATCGAAGAGTCTCGCCAAGCTATATCCAAAGCAACAATAATATCACGAAAAAAGGCCTCGCAGATATTTATCAGGGCGCCGAGGCCGAGATGCCGAGTGGTGATGCGGTAGCGGGGGCTTGCGCGTTCGCAAACTTAAGAGAAATTATCCACGTGCAAAGTCTCGGTTTGTCGGTGGTTGTTGCATGTGATGCTGATTCGTCGAAAATCACCGAAGGAAGTTGCTCAGCGTGTCGGCGGCGGACATCGCGCCTCGGCCGCCTCAGTGCCCGGCTGCGCGGGATAGCGAGAGAGGCGAAGGACTTGGTGATGGGACGGCAGTGGAAGGGGGCAGAGGGCACCGCAGGCACTCACGCCGGCACCATCCACGAGAGGCGGAAGTGTAATCGGACATTGCAGTCACGGCCGTATGGACGGGCGCGCGATCTACCTGCAGATCGCGACGGTCGACCCCGTGTGCACATGCGCCAGCACGCGGCGCTAAGGGTGTCGGGGGTGTAGATAGGGGGATTTGTTGCAGTACCAATACCACCCATCCCGCCCCATAATGAGGCTAACATGTGCGGGTGCCTTTCGTGTTAATTAACGCGGCCTTCGAGGCGCGGTCGAGGATTGAGGATAGGAGGGTATTCGGGGACTTTGATGGGCGGTGGCGGTGGACGGGAACGAGATGGGGTTGGGGGAGGGAGTCGAGATGTTTGAGGCAGGAAATCTCGACGGAAGATTGTTACTTTCGTACCTCAATTTTATGACAACTCGTGATTTCATAAGCTCCGAAGACCGAGCATTCTTGTAGAGTTGTCGCTAAATTTCCTTTGCAAATTGGACGTGCGCGTGAGCGAGTGCATGCGTGTGAGCGTACTTGTGCACAGGCGTGACTGTGCGGTGTGGGTGACATTTAGGCATTGACGGTGTAGTGTTTGTAGTGATATAGGGCACTTTAATAATAGCGCTGCCCGGCACTTTATGGTGTGAAAAATAAAATCTGGTGTCCGTGGCCCTATCTAATGAATTCGGATCAGAATGCAGATTAAATTCGAAGATAGAGGCCGTCCATAAATTATGCAATACTTTTTAAAGCAAAATTTTATTTGCCACTATCATGTAACATGTAGTTCCCCGTCCCCGCGGTATAAATTGTAACGCGTACGCTGCTCTCCCCTCTCCCTAAGGTGTTACATAATTTATGGACGGCCCCATATCAGATATTTTAGTGAAATGTGCTTAATAACATGGAGTAGTATAACGTTTATTACTCAATGAATTAACATCCTGTAGAGTATTTCAAAATAAAATCACATAAGAAAACATACCCTTTTTATGAGCATTAATGCTAATCAAAATAATTGTTTAATAAATTATTTATGATACGAATGCGAGTGCTTAATCGAAATAAATACGATCGTGAAAAAAATGTGCGACTATTTATCGATTTTATAATAAGTACAATGTTTTCATTTTTAATTCTTTAATGAAAGTTTATGGGTTTCCGTAAAGTTTAAACGAGAGCTCGTTCTCGTGCTTTCATATTTTCATTTTGAATGCTTCCGCGAATATTCACTCGCCGAGTTATTGACATTTATTGGATTCCACATTAGCTTACTACGATAAAAATTATTTCAGAAATTACCATCCCTTGTATGAAGTTGCGTACAACCCACTTTATTTTACACTACCTGCATATGCTTTTAGCAAAATTTCAGCAAAATCGGTGGCTCAGCAAAGATGCACTTTGGCAGTACCGTTGCTATCGACTTGCCTAGCATTAATTTCCTTACAAAAATTGCGTACAATAAGACACGTGATGGGTATTATTATTGATTCTTCACTTGACGGCGTATCGTTGCGTAATGTCTAATTAGCATAAAAATATCTAGAAATATAACGTAAAATTTTATTCGATGTCACAGTTTATGGATTGGAATATACATAAAAATAGTTATTTCTTGCATTTAATGTTCAATACACGAAGCAAAATGTAATCGTAAATGAATGAAATTTAATATAGCCAACACGTATTTGTGCAAATTTAATAATTCACATAAATAACGATATATAAATTAATATTCTCATGTAATAAGATGAATATGCGAAATAATATCTTCTTTTTTTTCTTTTTTCTTTTTTCTTTTTTTTCTTTTGGAACACCTGATTAAATGAAACTTGAGTTAAGTAGAAGTGGAAAACGTATGATTTATATACATATATAAATGTGATAACGAAATTGAAACATTGTTATCATATAAATTAAATTAACATACATTATTTGAGTAATAATTATGCTAACATGTGTGTAGGTGTCACATTTTAAACATCGTTAGGAATAATTACAGTTTGAAAAACTGATTGTTTAAACATCCAAATTGCCTAAATGGTAAATTATACGTTCGGGTTGGTGTACACATAAAGTTAGAGAGATGTAATAAAGTTTGTGATCGTTAAAAATTAATCCATAAATAAATAATGTTGAAAGGTAATGAGATGACTGTTATGTCGGTAAATTTCAAATTATCATATGTTTTTGTGCTTAGAATACGCATTTGATATTATTTTAGAATACACTTTCATTAAATGCAACGAGCGCCCTACGGAATATTCTGACTTTTTTATGGGAAAAAATTTTTTCAAATATACGCACAAAGGAACTGCCGGTGCTCATATTGAGAAAAAATATTTTAAATGTATGAAATTAATAAGAAGCCTTGCACTTTGAATGCCTAGGAATATAGGTGATTTTCATTTTGTGTCTTGCCTTTTCTAAACAGAGGCAAAGTCGTTATTAATTCGACGCCTTCTAATTTTGCAGCCATCATTACGCCAGATTAATGCGTTAAATTTCAGTTTGTAATTGTAATGTAAATTTATGCTGCAACATGCGATGGAATTGCAGGGCTTAAAATCTTTGTTATTGATCACGTAATTTCTTAGCTAATCCCGCGCGAACATAATTCACTGGAAAGATATTCAGGATTATTGAAACATCGAAACAGTTGGTAGTATCAGCCGTCATTAGCCATGAATTCGGTGAAAATTGTCAGGTGAGGTCGCGCCAAGTGCAAAAATACCGGCCCCCGAAGCATTACACCCGCTGACATATTTAAAGAGCAAAGTTGAGTCGTATCGAGTGCACTCGACATGTCCCTTTTTAATTCGGCGATCAGCCAAAAGCACACACAAAGACATTTTGCTCCGACGGAGCTTAAAATCGAAAAAAGGGAGGAAAATTGACCGAAAAAAAGGAACGGCATCCGTGACCACGGAAATGATCAAAACTCTTTTGCTTTTATCTTCTCTCTCCTTCTCACCCTCCCACTCTCTCTCTCTCTCTCTCTCTATCTCTCTCTCTCATATATGGTTACATAGAGAACAAACGGGAGAGCTTTTGCGCGTTTGATGGGAGAGCGGCGCTCATGCGTCCAGCCAGTCAACGACGCCCTCCCCAAAGTGTTCGTCCGAGCGGCAATCGCTTTTTTACCCCCCCCCCCCCCCCCCCCCCCCCACCCCCCCATAACTGCCCCAACCATCCACACACACACACACACACACACACACAACGTATACGCGAACATTTGCCCATGGCACACAGACGCATATCCGCTCCCCCATCGCTGTCCCTCCGCGCTATTGTGTATTCCATTTGTCGCGTCGGATCGTCCATTATCCTTTCGAGTCGCTGGCCGTTCCGGCCCAACGACATTCGAAGGAGTGTGCGCGCACACACGAAGGCCGCACTTTATAAATGCATGTGGCCGACGTCTGCCAAAGGTGGAAATACGCTGCGGTTCGCGAATTATGAATTAGGAAGGACGCGCCGTAAAAGTTGGAGCTCCACGGTGTTCCCAAATAGATGATGTTCTGAGGAATAAATGTTGTTCCGTATGTCGGTGTTGGAGATTGTGCTCCAACTAAAAGTAATAATTCGATGTACGAACAAATCGTTATAAAAATTTGTTCGATCGCCGTTTCAGACACAATGATAAAATTATACTAATAATTATATCATAATCCTGATCTAATTATATAAATGTTATTCTCTAACTTGTAAACACCTCGTTCCTGTCAGTTGGGACTGGGTGTCTTCGAGCATATGTTCTTATGTTTTTTTAATAATACAACGAATGTGTACTTAAGACGATGTCAGCACCATTTTTCACTTCAATAGAATATTTCCATAATAATTATAACATGTAATTTATTATTTTTCATGCACATTTTTTTAATATTTTAAAACTATCTTACTTGTATTTCGTTTTAAGCGTGTAATTTTGTTCTAAGGGCTTAATTTATTTTGCGTTTTTAAAGATTTAACGCAGATACAACGTATTTGGAAAAAAATATTCTTCAATGCATTCATAGCCACATTGTAACATTGAAATGCATTACATAAAATTTAATACTCTATTTGTTTAGATATGTGCATTGGTCGTCAAAGAGGAGTTTAGCATAATTTACTCTTATGATATATTTGTGTTACCAACAAAGAAATCTCTTCGTAGTTCGTATTATACGAAGTGTGGATATGGAAAATATAAATGTTAATAAAACATATTCTTTTATGAAAATCCATAAATAAATTTTTTGATATTTTTCGCCAAGATTTTCACACTGTTTTTCATTTTTCTTTTACTTTTTTCTTTTCTTTTTAATACGCCGAATAAAGCCAGCATAAAAAATATACACATTTCTAGACTTATAAAATGTTTATTTTCTTTGAATGTTTTTATAAGCTAAGATTATAATTTCATACAATAGATTAAGGAGAAATTTAAAAAATAAGAAATATCCATATGGTACAACTGAATTACGATATATTATTAATTAATGTGGGGACGATTGTTCGCATTTATTGTGATAGGCAATTAATTTTGTTTAGTTGGGATAAAGCAAGCCATTTTGAGGACGAAAACATTATTGGGAGAGGTATCGTGTGCGAAAAACGTATACTACCGAAATGACAAAATATAAAATATCATATTTATCTTTCGTATAATACAAATCGAATTTGAAAATGCGCGTGCACATGCGCTCGCGAAAAAGAATAATTTCTTACTAGACAAAATATTATTGGAACGTTGGAAGAATAATTATCAGATACCGTGCTATATTCTAATTTGCTACAATTAATTTTTTTATCGTACATTTAAAGCCGAGTGACAAAACAATTTGACAAAGCAACCTTTTCATTGTAAAGCATTTTGAATTTATTATGAAAGAAACTGCACCGGCGGAGCTCCGTTTCTCCTCTACGCAATCAATCGCTATTCAAAATATACGCACTTACTCTCCTCTTTGCAAAAATATTTATACTCTTCGTTCACTTAGGCATCCTATAAAATTTGTTTTACGATCAGCTACAACACATCCGGCTCCCTTTATACATCCTATATTCACCTCATGCGTCTCGATAAAATTCACATTAATTTTTTGTCGGTACATGTGCGCGCGTGCCTATTGCAAATCTGCATTATTATGATAAATCCTATTAATTGACGAAAATAACGAAAATTATTTATTTGATTTATTCATGTTGTTCGAGCGTTATTATTAATTAATGTACTCAACGAACCTCAGAATTATATATATATAATATATATATAATATATATATATATATATATATATATATATATATATATAATATATATATATAATATATAAGCTAATGTTACCTCTTTCTCCGTCAAATCATTTTCTCAATCGAATAACGTGATGCCATTATATAAAAAATAATACGATTCCCGTGAAAATTCAAATGTGACCCAGACACACAGTGTGTTTATCGAACAATTACCCTGCAATAATTTCAATACATAATTGCGCATGATAAGCGCGCCGAGTTATTGTGATGAAAAAAAAATTTCATAATTTACGCGAGCATTGGTAATGTTTATCGAAAACATAGCCGTTTAAAGTGCGAAAATTCTATGAGATAAATCCAAGTGAACGAGATGGTTTCAATGAGCATTTATTTGGTTGTTGGATAGATTCGGAGATAATCAAAGTAAAGTCGCGAATATTTTTCTTAATTTACCTCGGTTCGACGCAAGTGCATTCTTTCTCCTTTTGTCCCGCGTTATATAATAAAATTTGCCCTAAAAAGAAACAAAAGTATTAAGACAATAGTCGCTCGATGAAACACGTACAGGAGTTTCCAATATTCACATAAAAATAATATTGCGCATTTAGTTGGAAACAAAGTGTCAAGGCCTTAAACAGTCCCTTATACAATAAACAATCGCCAATTAATTATAAAGTGCAGGCCCCGAGCCACGAAATTTCAAGCACATAACACACGAACGGGGCGATATTGAGAAAAGAGATTCCAGGGCGTCCCCCGTCCCAGCAACACGAATTTTAAATCGAGTCATCTGTGCAAATGACTGCGTCACACGAAATGCCACTTTCCTCGGCTACCTGTCACCGATAAACAAAGAGGCCAATGTCCGTTGTAATCCCGAGCATAATAATCACGGCCAGCCACGATTAAGCGTCTCCCCTTAAACAACAATTCAACAACAATAAAAACAATATAAAAATAAAAAAACAATGAAAAAGAAAACAAAGAGAGAGAGAGTGAGAGAGTGAGGGGGGGGGGCGAGAGGACGGAGCACCTACACGTCGATTAATCCCTTCTGCATGGTCTGGTTGCAGGTCTGCGGCGCCATCGTAGCGGGCAGAGGAGCCGAGGGGGAATCGCCGCAGCAGATATCCGCCGGTATCGGGCCGCCGTCGATGGATGCAGTAACTCGCGCATGAGTGCGCTGCCGCGATCCATACGACCCGCGCTTCGGAGTCCGTAAATCCCTCGTGGAAGAGGCGCGCGCCACCCCCGTCGGGCCCCTCGACGGATAAGCCGCTGCCGTCTCAGCCGCCGCGCGAGAGCGCAGGCGCGACCTGTGGGTGGGGGACGCCGCCGTCGCCGGCTGCGGACGACCAACCGCCAGCCAGTCCGACGCTGATCGTCCGCGAGGAGCGATCGACGTCCCGCGTCGCTTCTCATAATCTTCGAGCGCCCGGCCCCACACGTCCGCCAGTCTTGCAGTTCTTGCGCGAATGCGCGCACACGTGTGCATCCGACAACGTGGATCAGCGTGTTTCTTGTGTTCGTGCGTGCGTGATAGAAAGCAAGTAAAGAGAGAGAGAGAGAGAGAGAGAGATAGTTGAATAGAAGAACGGGAGAGGGTGGTACAGAGGTTGATAGAGAGAGAGAGAGAGAGAGAGAGAGAGAGCGAGAGCACGGGCGCAAGAGGTGCTGGCTTGGATATACATGAGCCCGGGTCGACGATATGCGCCGGAAGACGATCTCCCAGCCCAGTCAATGCGTTGTGCTGAACGATGACGACAGCAGCAGCATCCTAATACAAGATAAGGGCGCGGAGCTAAGCCGTTACTACGCCAAGTGATTCGTGCGCCGCATTAATTCCTATCCCCGTGCACTCGTGCACCCGTATCCCTGTCCCTCTTCCTCTTTGCCGGCAAATCCAATATACTCCCAGGTACGTCCGCTTACGACCATCGAGTTACTCTTGATTTTTCACTCCACGATCGCTCGGCGATACCATCACTCGACCCGCTCCACGACGATCCTCCGAGATCCGAATTAATGAGAGAATCGATCCGTTGTGAATTGCTAGCGCGTGGAGTTGTGTAAATTGGTGCGCGGCGACTACAACTACGACTAAGACGACGACGACGACGACGACGACGACGACGACGACTAAAACGACGACTAAAACGACGACTAAAACGACGACTAAAACGACGAACTAAGACGACGACAACGACAACAACAACAACAGCAGCAACGACGACGTGAGTTTATCCCGTCATAATCGCCGTATCGTTCGGTGGTGTGTTTGTTGTTGTCAGTCATTGCTGATTGGCTCGGAGCTACGTGAGCAGGATGAACGACAGCGGAAGCATGGCGCGCAGAGCTCTCGGATGCTGGCTGCTGATGATGATCGTCAGCATGGGAATCGTCTTGGCTGTCTGGCAGGAGAACGTCAGGCCCAAGATGTACGTCCAACTAGGTAAGTGTCAAATAACTGTCTGCTTTTTGGGTCGATTTGTAATGGGGACAAGGGGCGGTTGGGGACTTTGTCAAATGCCGATGAAGATTAATAGAGCTTGAGTCGTCGGTAATGATGTTTGAACAAATTCGACCTATTATCCAAATTGTGCCTATCTAATCGCTGTTAAGCCGATCTTTACATGAGAAATCTATGGTATTACAATAGAGTTGCGCTTGTCTATTGTCACGGTCAACTTTATTTGAAATATTTAAAGCGCTTTGCTGTCGATTGCTGCTTCATAAACATCGTATGCGTCTATTGCATTAATCGCGAACGCCATGCATTTAAACGATAATTGCCAATATTTCCGTTTGAGAGCGGACAAGTAATAAATTGCAAATCAAAGAGTAGAGTAGCGCTTAAGAAGCACGCTATCGTGTCGTTAAAAATATAGCTTAACAATAATGTAGGGGGTGGGGTTGGGGTTGGTAGGAGGAGGAGAAGGAGGAGGAGGAGGAGGAGGAGGAGGAGGTATAGTGAACGTTGATAATAAAATTCTAAGCAAGTCGATTAAGCAATTCAACAAAGTATTGTATTTAATTGTGTTTATTATGCGAGTGATAATTGACGATTAACGATTAGAATAACAACAACAACAACAACAACAACAACAACAACAGCAACAGCAACAATATATAACAATAATAAATTATAAGAATAATAATGATAATTGTTTAGAGTATATATTAAACATAGTGTGGTGTGTATACATTATGTCAGATGTTGCCTCAAGTCAAATAAAGATATGAAATCAGGACAGCCATTAAGGATGGATAAATAATCGATGGAAATCCTATGACTTTGTATTTTGTGTATTGTCAATGCGAGTGCGCGGCCAACTTGTTTTGGAATGGTTTTGGAAGTTAGATTGAGATTCTGATATGTTTGGTAATGTAGTTATGCCTATTTTGATGAGAGATTCAGCGGATAATCATGATAATACAATGCGAGAACACTGACATTGCAAGTTTATCATTTGAATAATATATTAAGATACTTTAATATATGGTGACGATCTAATTTCAAAAATGATATTCCATCACGGGACATGGCACCTGTAAATTTTCATTTCATAAAAATCACGATTTATTCTCGTGCTATAAAAATTTCTCCACAATCCAAATGTTCAAACCAACATCGTTATATTTAGTCCTCTAGAGCGTAAAATAATTACGTAATAATGTATACAGATCATGCGCATATGTGCAGACGGAAAGGCAGAGGGCAGAAGCGTGCAGAGAGGCGAGAATTGAATTTTTCAAAAAGAGTGGTGACAACATTTTCAGTTTCTCGGTATTTGTGCCTTTAGGGTTATGTGTGATAAAGTCGGAGAAGAAGAACGTTTGGACGTCGATAAGTTACCGTTTCAATGGGATTACTTTTACTTGGGGAATTCTCAAGAGAGCTCCATTTGTTCTCGAAATGTAAAACTCCATTTACTTATCAAGAGGAAGTTTTCACGATATATTTCTTTACTTGAGAAATGCATTTCACGTTTATACTTATTTTTCTTATATCGTAATTGCTTTAAAATTCAAATGCATTAATTAGGCGCATACCGTTTCATATCATTTATCCTCAGCATCTTAATTGGGTCAACAATTATTTATCACAATTTAGGTTTTCTCTCGTAATCTATTTATTTAACGGATTCATTTATTAATTTACAGGAAATTCTCGATTATCAAGTTGTAATTCTATTAAATAAATCCTCCGAACTTGTCAGTGCTTATTAAATTAATACAATTATCATCGAATTATATTCATATGGATAAAAATATAAATAATGTAAGATACTTTCATTTGCCTCTAATGATTCACTTATTCCTTGCTTCAAAGTGTTGCACTTTACTCATAACAAACGCTAATTCTGTAATAAAACTTTGAAAAGGTTCGCTTAACATTACACAGGTTCACGAGCCACAAAGAGTTAACGTTTATCAACATTGAGCATTGCACTTGTAAAAAAGTAGGGATGAGAGGAAAGAAAAGATATATATATATAAATATATATATATATATTTGTGCGTTCTTTTCCCATCCAATGTAAAGTATCATTACGACATGCATGCGCGCGCAACCTCGAAATCTGCGCCTGACATCCCTGACGTCGTTTCTTACAGCTCCTCGTCAGATGCATCGTACATGAAATAAAAAAAGTAGTCGCTACTCTCTGACTCTCGTTATTTCTATATGATCCTTTGACTTAATGTAAGCGGAAATCATAAACAATGTTTTTACGTTTCACAACTAAAGCGAATCGGATGTCCCTTCTTCATTCTATATTTGTGTCCTTATACACTACCGCACACTTGACTTCCTTCTCTCTGTAATTTTTACATGCTTAAATATTAGATTAATTGAAATGTTCATTTGACTGAAGCAGGAAATCCACTCGGCTCTGTAAATAATGACAATTTTTGTCAAGTACACAAAATTATACTTCAGAAATAATGGCGCTTCATTATTTTTATGCTTTCATGCTCATTAGTTTGATAATAATTAATCATAATTGGTGAAAAATTTGTTCTCTTATATTTGAAAGTTTTATAATCTTATTTTTTATACCACCAACACATATGCAGGTGACGTCAAAGTTTTAATTGAATATGTTTTAGGATTTGTCTCAAGATAAATAAATATATTACAAAACCATGTATATATATATATATATATATATATATGAAAACATACGTTTCAATTAAAATGTATCCATTTTATTGCAGATAAAAGATATATTCTTGATATAATAATGAATATTGCGATTAATCTTCTCACGATTCTTCTCGTTATTCGTACTAAAATCATTTCTTTTTCGGATTAATTTAATGTAAATACACCTATGGAAGAAGCCAAATTCGATTATATTTGCCTATGTCATAGGATACAACCGAAACCGGGACGCTTGATTTTAATATAAAAGCAAGTTTCTGAAGAGCGCCATGGATACTAAATGTGAATGGTAGCGAGCAAGACGGATAGTTTATACGAGCAAGAGAGGAGTCATAGGGAGAAAGGAAAAATGATTCGAGCGATCATGTCTGTTTGCCCTCTTATGCATCACGATTCGACGCGTGTCCTCGTCCTAAGTAAATCTTTCCCAGCAAAATCCTTCGGACGCGACGCACGTGTGACAGCTCCGAGTGCTAGTGTGTTGCTACAGCTGCCGAATGGCTTTCCTTTTGGGTGTCGGTGAGACCGGCCCCTTTATCCCTTCGACCAAAAATCATGAGCGATCGCTTACAATACTTAGACCTAATTTATACGGAATTTCTCGTGAAGAGGCGCTTCGTTGGCCATCTATTACACGCTCCCGCGCATATATATATATGTGTGTATGTGCGTGCGTGCTTGCGTGCGTGCGTGCGTGCGTGAGTTCGTGTGCGTGTGCGTGTGTGTGTGTGAATATACACGCACGCACGCACAGAGAGAGAGAGAGAGAGAGAGAGAGATACACACATGAGCTTACCGCTGTGTATGCATTGTTAAGAAAAAAAACAACACCTCTATCGGTTACACAATGCAAACAGAACGAGCTTCTGTCGTTTTGTGAAAAAAAAGATTGCCCTCGAGAGGAGACGATTTCAAAGGATTCACTAGCGTAGGAGTAAGAACAAAGGCGTCTCGACCATCAACCCATTAGGCAAGTCATATTTTTTTTCTTAGCAGCCAAGGCGTAAAATGAAATTTCCGCTTTCACACACGCGCGCGTATACGCACGCACATATACGTAACGTCTGGCTCGCGTTCGGAGAAGAAACAGAAGCGACGGTTCTTCCGCGTCTACTTCCTCCCCTCTCCCCTTCTCATAGCCAAACGGTAGCTCGTGGGATTTCCTGGTATCACTCCCCGTCGCGCGACCTATTATTTCTCATTTCCCTCAATTTCGCCAGAAGCCTTCGGGACGGCTGAGATACACTTTGGGTCGCGCCAGAGGAAGGGATAGAGAGGGGATAGAGTAGAGTAACGGAGAAACAGAAGGAGATAGGGAGAGGTTAGTTTTTACTGATTTTAAATTTTAAATGCGATTAAGTTCCCTTCTAACGGAGGCGTTACAGTTTCTTTTCCAGTTTACGTTGTACCGTATTAGTAGGGATACTTTTGTCCTTCAATGCGTTATCTTATCGTCTTCCTCGTAGCATTTAATACAAATGTATTTGTATATTTATTAATCTTGATGAACTGTAATTTACTGGAGATACGATAAAATTAAATATTACATTTTTGTCCTGGTTAGTCTGGTCAAAAACATTGCTAGTTTTATTATGTAAACAAATATTTGTAAACAAATATATCTCATATTACAAACTTTACTAATATCTTTTATTTTAGTTTTCTCATGAAATTTCAGATACAATTAATTGATAATAATAATTTTATGAATTAAATGAATCAGAAAAATCTATAAGATCTATTTTTCTAAGAATACAGTTAAACTAGTGGAACAATTTAAAGTTACGAAAATTATATTAGTTTTTAAATTGGTTGTTTTACAAAGAATCTTGAGAACTAAATTTTTCCTATAAATCGAGGAATATCATATTTCCGTTAAGAGGAAAGTTTTTCGAATTTTTCTGATATTTTTTAATTAAAAATAGGGACTGTAAATCAACTACAGCACTGAAGTTTGAAAACTTGAAAAGTGCCATTTTACTTCATGAAATAATGATATTATCTGATATTGGAGATCTTTCGAATTGTCAATTCGAAAATTATAATACCTATACAGCTTATGACACTTTTACTGATTACAATCGCATCCGGATATGTATTTTACGGTTGTCCGGTCATTAAAATTTGTGTAAAAAGAAGGTTGTTTGTAAACGATGAGCACCTTTATATGTGTAGAAGTAGAATAATCGTACTTATAGGCGATGGAATCTCAAGATAAGGAACTTCCTTTTTAAAAGTAATCGTTATAACTTTTCAACTTATGTAGACTACAGAGAATTTTCTAATTTAGACTTTAGTGGCGTTTAAAATTGTTTTACACATACGTTAAGTGAGCATATGATAACTCTGAGAAAATATGTTTAATTTCGATTAAATAGATATTCAATTATTCTGAAATATGCTATTCCCGAAGATATATTTTAAATATTTTGTTCCAAAACAGTCGATTCTTGGAAAGAAAAACTTATGCGCGAAAAAACTTTTTGAAACTTTAGATTTATCTATAAATGTAGTTTGAAAGTTTTTTGCATATAAGGTTTGCCAAAGATATAAAAATTTTTTAAAATGATTTACATTTACCCACTCATAGTATATGTATCAAGATAAATTTGATAATATTGTTTCCGGGAAATCTGTAAAGAATTTTTTCGAAGTAAATTGCAAAATCTTTTATTTAATACATAAAAAGTATAAAAAAATCATGGGTAATTATTTAAGAAAAACATTAATTTTGCATTATTAAATAACTATTTTTGACAAATAATTCAGATAATCGGATATCTATGTAAAGATTATTAATTATAAATCACAATACTTAACACTCTAACAGCAGCAGCAGCAACAACAACAACAACAACAACAACAACAACAATAATACACAACGGTGTTAATAATAATAATAATAATAATAATAATAATGATAATGATAATGATAATGATAATGATAATGATAATGATAATGATAATGATAACAATGTGTTTGAACTGCAATAGAAAGGGAGTAAAAAAGGAAATTGAAAATAACGCCTATGGTGATCGATTCTTGATTTTCTATTAACTGAAATGTGAAAACCGAGAAAAGGCAGAAAAAGAGAGTCGTGAAATATTGGGGAAAAAAGTGAGTCAACACTCGAAGTCATTGTTGAAAGTAAATTTTGAACTTCCTCTTGACACGCTCGAGTCTTTTAACCAAACCTAATGCTTCTCCGTTCCCTCCCTCTACCTTTTGTCGCGAAAATCTTGGTGCTCTTGGCGCGACCCGACCCTCCCGTTACATTGTACAATAATACGCCTAGTAGACTTGGCATTGGCTCGACAAGTATACTCGCAAATTCGTGGTTCACAAACACATGCTTACCCTTCCCGCGTTCACTGTCATTTACACTCGCGTGCACCCCCTCCCTCAAAAAAATTTCCGCTACACAGAAATATATCCACTTGATGAGTCAACCTGCATTGAATGTGAGAACGACGGAGAGAGAGTGAGAGAGAGAGAGAGAGAGAGAGAGAGAGAGAGAGAGAGAGAGAGTTTGAGTGAGAGTTTCAGTGAGAGTGAGAGTGAGAATGAGAGTGAGAGTGAGAGTGTGAATGTGAGTGTGAGTGGGAGTGGGAGTGTGAGTGTGAGTGGGTAGTGAGAGCGAGAGCGAGAGCGAGAGGAGTGAGTGGGAACGAGGAAGGGCCAAGTGAGAAAGACCAATTTGTGACGGGGGGTGGGAGTGGGTACGGGAATAGTGGAAGACAGAGAGAGAGAGAGACAGAGAGAGAGAGAGAGAGAGAGAGAGAGAGAGAGAGAGACTGATAGAGCGCAAGTGAGCGTGAGAGTTTGAGAGGGGCTGGAGGGAGGGGTGCCCGCATCATTTCAAACGGATGATTTTCACTGTGCGCCTCGTCGACTATTACATGTTGAGTACACAGTCAGAGTTCGTTCCCACAAATGCATTGTCGCTGTCGTTAGTTCAACCGTCGGTTTTTTAGGGTGAATTTATTTCCTTTTGTTTTGACGTATATAGCAATATGAACGCGGTCGCCGCCCCCCCCCCCCCCTCCCCCATCCGACCTCCTCGCCGCCCCCATCCAACCTCCTCGCCACCCCCATCCGACCTTCGCGCCAACCAACCTCTCTAGCCCCCTCCACCATCCTCTCCTCTTCAATTTCTTTATTTTTATCCCAATGCAATCATCTGTTTTCTCTCATTGCGCTGTGTGTACAGCATTGAGATGTACGGTTGAATCGATTTTCACGTTGCGCGAAAAATAACCAGGAATTTTGGTTCGGACATATTTTTATAATTGATTTATGCTTCGTAGGCAGTCAGGTGTTGGCGTTATTTTACCATTTTTTTTCTTTCTCTTTTTCTATCCCTGCAAATGATGACGAATCCGTGACTGCGTGACTGCGAATGTCTCGATGGCCACGGATGGGAAAATAAAAGCTCACGGGAACTTAAAATTTTTTACATAACGCGCTGATAAAATGTTTACTTTCAGCGATACTTTCCAATGTTTTTTCAGCCTGTGTTTTTAAGGTATAAAATCTTATTTGCGTAATAGCGACTCGCTCGATTGTTTTTTTTTTTTTTTTTTCTTCAAAACGACTGACTTTTAATATGAAAATTTTGTTTTACACATTATCATTTAAATTGATTGTAGTTGGATGAATCTCGCCTTCGAGACAATTTAGATTTTAGCCACGCTTTTAATGCTTAGATAAATTTCACATTTCTCCTGATTGCGCCATAATAGCAAAGTAAAATAAAAATTTAGTGCAGATTCTGAATTATTAAAGAATAATTAATAACAATCAGTTTTAAAAATATTAATGGATTATTGCTTTTAGTTGATGGTTGATTTTTCTTATTGTTGGATTCGTTAAATGGTTTATTAATGCCACTATTGCACTGTAAAAATATTACGCCGAACCATGAAAATAATACAAACGTAATCTATTATTTATATAAGCCGATTATAGAGTAAAAGGATTATTTTTAATATAATTTTTAATATGATATGTTATTGATTAGTTTAATATTTATTATTTAGTTTTATTTAGTAAGATTTTATCGAATTTTATCCTATTACAAATTTACTATTTGATAAATAAGAAATTTTACTTTCATGATAAATCAAGGATCTATAATTCATTTAAAAACTTTATACAAAAAACGTATATGCGTAGATGAGAATTAGTTTCATAAATTTATCATAAATATTAAAATATAAATAAATGCATCGTCATTTTTATTTTTTGTCGTTAAATAAAATAAAATTATTGAATTTAAGGACCTAAACTCGTTTACGTATTTTGATAGTCTAATTAGCTTTTCGAATATTTTTACAACGCGATCAACGAATTTTTCATTACTTGTTAACTTTATGATGAAAACTTTTGCAAAACAGGTCAACTATGTATCGCTCTAAAATTTTCCCTTCTCGACATTGCCCAGCATCTGTATAATTTATAACTTTTTTTTTCGTCCCTACCCGAATGCAATAAATTAAGTATGTGTCGCGTAAAAACGCAATACCCAATAGTTTTTATACATTAAATGCTATGATATTATCTAAAATCTGGAGTTGAATTATAATTTTCATTGATTCTATAATTTTATTGTTTATTAAAAATTAAGCATTTTGCCAAAAATAAATATACTCGACGATAACATCATATCTATAATTTATATGTACATATATGCAGTCTATTTTTTTTTTCTCTTTATAATAAAGTAAGAATAAATATTAGATTAATTAATATTACGTATTCGAAATTTGAATTATAACAATTGTTTTGTAAATTAAATTTATACCAACGATATACTTGCATATTTATACAAATATTTTGCTTTTAAGATTAATTAAAAATCTTATATTACTTAATAACTTTTTCATTGTCTTATTAATCATAACAATTTCATAAAATACAATTTTATTGATATGTATAAATTATGTTACAAAGTTAATGTTTATGTATTCAAAACATTAATAATTTCCATACCTTCGTATAATAACCATGAAATATTATAAAAGAATTAAAAAATTTCCCGTTATCATATTTAACGGGATGGACGGACTTCGATTTGGATATTCCGATATGTAAGCGCGCGTTATACAGACAATGTATAATATTAACATAATGTTTATATATACGAAGAATGTAGGACATTAAAGATTAATATAATTTAAGCGGTCAACGAACGAATGAATATTGTTGATGTGCCACGATAATCCGAGTTAAGTGTAGCTCGAGTCAAGTTTCCTTGGTTTGGAATGCGAGGAAATGTTATGGACATAACAGTCTTAGATATATCATTTATAAAACGTAAAATTATAAATATGCTTCGATGATATTTCAAAAGCCGAGTTAACCGAAAAAATTCGATTAATCGATTTACAAACGCGTGAATGTAATCATAATATTTCAGAGCTAAATAAAGATTAGTAAAAATTTATGCAGACATAACCTAACGATAAACATAACGTAATAATTTACGTTCTATGGTCATAAAACTTTGTAAAATATTTCATTCCCTACTCGCATAAACTTCCCACAAATCATCCACCGCTAGTATATACACGTGTGTCGCATCAATCCACGAAATCCACGAAATCCACGAAATCCACGAAATCCACTGACAAAAATGAAAATTCAATGCGGCAATAATAACTCGGGCGATGCTCACGAGGATAAGCGAGCGATCGCTAATCGAAGCAATCGCGCAGCTCCCGGAATTACACGAGTTGTGCGCGGAGTGACGTGGCAGATTAGGTGTACCGCTAAAATATTCCGGATCACGTAGGCGAGCGGTAACGTAGACCGAGGAAGGAAGGAAGAACCTGAATTACGCCATCCTAATAACAAGTTCACGGCAAGTGCGCCCCGATCGCAAATTCACTTTACGAGCGCGTGAATTCCTTCTAATCTTACGCTTTATATCTCCCTCCCCCTTACCATCCACTCACTCATAAACACACAAATGCGCAGCCGAATTTACGTTTCTCCTAAGATCCATAATTTTTCCTCCCTAAACAATGCCCGACCATGCCATTTGCTATAATTACGTATCTTCTGGCTCGCCATGCTCAAAACTCATCGCTTTTCATTTTGTTTTTTAATGTTTATATAATGATTATTGTTTTAAAATGTACATTATCTAATGGTAAAAATTAATTTCAATTTTAAAAAGTATATTCCAAAGTTGGATGATGTCTCGTAAATTTTTAACAAGTTTTGCTTTAGTCGTATAACGTATTGAATTATTCTTTGAGAATGTTCCGTGGATGTGAAAAGTTTTCAAAGAGTTTGAGGAAGTCGCGCTTTCGATTACAGTAATTAGCTTAATAATTAACTACAACATTTTTGTTGTGTAAAATGCAATCTAAATCTTTGTAAGAAAATTTTTATTCGTATAGAGCAATATTTTTACGTTGTAAAATGTTTGTAAAGAACAACAAAAAATAAGGGAAGAAAAACTTTGTTTTTAGAAAAAAAAAAATTTTTTTTTTGTTATAATAAACTTTCTTAATGCAAATTGCTTTTAAGACAGGCGCGTGCGCGCGCGCGCGCACACATTTATACTTACAAATACCGATTATCTTTGACTAAACTAACTTACGATGGCAAGTCGGTAAATATGAAAATTAATATTCACATCAGTATTGACAAATTATTTAATGAAAATTTCTTTTTACAAATCTAACTGCATTTCTGATAAATTCCTTGTCAAATAACCTTATATGTGTGTGTATATGTGTCCTACCATTTACACAGCACATTATATTTAATTATAAAAAAATGTAATAAATGTATACACTGTAATGTGAATTTAGTAGGGTCTGTCGGGAATTCTTGGAATAAAATTTTGAAGTGTTAAATGTCAATGGCGACGAAAGTTATGGCATTCAAATTTATCACCAAAAACTTTGAAACCATGTTTTTCCTACTCTCGATTCACTTGACTCCGTTTTTTACATTTGGTAAATTATCATTCGTTATTTTCACGGAGATTTTATTTGAATGGTGTAAAGATCCATTTATTATGAAAATTCTCTTATAATTCTAAAGATAGAATTTTTAAAGCTAAAAACATAATGACGCGTTAACTAATAATGGTTTTAATACTTCCCATAATAATTGTAAATATAATTAAGGATCAGAGTAATTTAAATATCTTCATTTTTTAATATCTTTCCTTTGTTTTTAAGTATAGATGTATATCGATTTTGGATTTAATGTCATTGTACTATTAAATCAAATTAAATTAGAATGAAAATTTTGAGAGAAGTAATAATTTTAAAAAGCATTTTCAAAGTTATAGAAATATGTTGAAAAAAAAAAAATTTTTTTTCCCAGTTTTCTCTATTTTGCTTTGATAAGGGAAAAAAAAAAATTTTCAAAAAAAAAAAAAAAAAAAAAAAAAAAAAAAAAAGTTAAAAATGTGAAGAAAAATACTGAAAAGACTTTTAATCTATTATGTCTACGTACGAAAAAATCAGTCAATAAAATTGCAAAATTTTATGTCTTTGTGGATAATTTTTATTATCGCTATTGATATAATATAAATGTGTTTGATAGACGCGTGGTCGTCGATAACGCTGTTTTTAAATGTGTTATAACTAGATAAATAAAAAATTTATGAAATTGATTAAAATTTCACAAATACCAATTAGTTTATTAGTAATAAATATCTTCTGTTGCATTAATTTAACGATAATTCTCAAGATCACGATTGCATTTCAAATATGGAAAAAGATTGATCATATTTTATAGATTATTTTATATGAAACTCTTTGAGGTATGAAAGAAGATTCGATATTCTGTTGACAGACATTGAATTTTAATCTACGTTGTGTCACAAACTTTTTGAAATTGCCACCAATTCAATTAGGTATTTATGAATCAACTTAACTCGATTGGAATGGTGCGCTTTCGAAATCCGATTATTAATTACTTACAATGTATACAATGTAATATCAATATAAAGCTGTCTATCAATATAGAGCTTTCGCGCTTTACATGTCAAAGTCTTTCTAATCGACCGAATAATCTTGATTTAATAAAATAATAATTAAATTACACATTTAAGCCGCAATGCTCATTATATTACCGCACTCTACTTCTACTTCCTTATCTCATGTCTCTCTCAAGTACGGTGAAACCTCCGACTCTATAAAAGCTCAGGACGACGTGCATTAGAATTACTATCTAATCTTCTTACGAACCAACATCGTGCGAGGAACGCAACCTAATCTCTGTAACGACTAATAATAGTGAAGCTTAGAATATCTGGTCAAAGCCATAGCTTCAATGCCCTGTAGCTTCAAGTGTTGTAATATCGTTTCTTTGAAATTTTAAAACAACTCGACGCCTTGAAGTAATATGCTTTTAAAAATGCTTAGTCCAGCGATTTTTTTTTTTTTAACGCTCTTCTCTATTTCTATCGTAGTACAAGAATTTATTCGTATATTATTTTTAATTAAGAATTTTCAGATTGAAGAGCATAGGGAGGGAGTATACGAAGTATTTCGTATTTTCACAGGGAAAACGAATTATTCATTATTAATATTATCATTTTCATATTTAACCCCTTAAACGATCTGTATTACTTTTGACACATAATTCCTGAAGAGGTAGTTTGAAATAATTAATAATCTCACGATGACGCAATGAATTATGCGAATGTGAAGTGAATAATGTGAATAGCAATAACTTATTATAGATTTTCTAATTTCATAATTCACTCAAATTGTAAATATAGACTCTGAAAATTTTTTGTTTAAAACGAATAGGATAGGCGATGGATGAACAGAAAGTCCAAACTATCTCTAAAGCCGCGAGAAAATGAATTTCCATTGATGTAGAAAAGGCTACTTTGCGGTCGCCTGCAAAACAAAGTGATTCCTTTTATTTGAGATGTGTGAGTTTCCGCTCGAACCCAAGAGCCTTGAACTTGGTAAATATTTTTCAAAGGAGAGCAGCTTTGTGTCATCCGTATGTGAATTATAATTCATCCTTACTGCGTGTTCGCCATAATAAATCAATTATCCTATTCTAAAACTAATCTCGAACACGCGCGCAC
This sequence comes from Ceratosolen solmsi marchali, assembly GCF_000503995.2. Classification (NCBI taxonomy): domain Eukaryota; kingdom Metazoa; phylum Arthropoda; class Insecta; order Hymenoptera; family Agaonidae; genus Ceratosolen; species Ceratosolen solmsi. Next base: position 4,148,929 of record NW_011948416.1, on the reverse strand, counting down.
GCACACTCACGCGCACTCACACCCACGCATAAAGGCACACACGCAACGCCACTCTCTAGTTGGCAGTCCCGTGCAGACTCGGCAGTGCGCGCGCACGCGCGCGTATATCCATACATAGAAGAGCAAACAGCGCGAAGCGCGACATTATCATCTGGATGCTATTTGAATTTGCATTAACATGCGCGAGTTACTCAGCGCGTGCGCCTGACCCGCGCACGTATAATAGGAAAACTGCTCTGCTTTATACCGGTGGATGGCTATGTATGTTATGTAGATGCTGAATTTAGAGTGACCGTGAGAGAGAGAGAGAGAGAGAGAGAGAGAGAGAGAGTGAGTGAGTGAGTGAGTGAGAGAGAGAGAGTGAGAGAGATGCATATATATATATATATATATATATATATATATATATATGGAGGAAGGAAGACAAAAGGGGAGGGGGTAATAGAAGAAGCAGCAGTGCTTAATTGTGAACTACAGTAATTGTCAATTACACACTGCGGTTTAGCTTTGCCTCTTGTATATGTACGTGTATATACTGTCGACTGGCGTTCGGGCGTTTTGATTAATGACATTGGAATAGAGAGTGTATACCGTGTATGCATATGGTACGTAAAAGATAGATAGATAGATAGATAGATAGAGAGAGAGAGAGAGAGAGAGAGAGAGAGAGAGAGTGAGTGGGCGCGGCGGGGTGGGGAGGGTGGTATGAGGGGGAGGGGCATTGAACGCAAGGGCATGAAGATTGATTATCAACGAGTTCCATCGATACTCCAAAGCTGATTCGGATACTCCTCGAGAACTGGATATCCTCTTTGTGCGCATGTATTTTTAGTTTTTTTCGCGCACTTTTTTTATTTCTTTTTTTTCTTCTTTATCCCAAGTCCAACTTTCTTCTCGTATTTCAGGTCTTTAAAGTTTTGACTTACCCATGGCAATTGGGTTGTGTGCAACATTTACGCAAAGCCACGTCTTGTCTCGATTACAGATGACTCGGTTTCCGCGACTGAATCAAAGACGAAATTAAATACCAATAATACCGCGTAATAAATTTTTCAATTATTTCTTACCGTTGATACATACTGCATGCCCTGTTTAGATAAGATTATTATTTCATCAGAGGCTAATTGAATTTCCTTTACTAATTCTTCTTTTTATAGAAAATGAAATGTCCTGTACTTGCAAAGAGTTAGCCCCGTTATTATAATTAATTAATAAACTGAAACTTGGAAGCTGCAAGAATAATGTAAAATTAATTATTATATTTTGAATATCCTAAAACAAAATTTTAAACAGCATTAAAGTATTTCATTTTGTTTGCATTGTTGTATTATAGGTATCGGCATTAACTTATTATTGAATTTGAAAAATCGTATGTATACATTATTTTTTTTTCTTATTACCTTTGCTTTGTTGGTTAAATTTGTTTTCTTATTGTTTTACTCTTGATATTTGCTTTTATCAAAGTGATAGTGAAATAATTGAAAATTTTTTATTATTATGCCTCGTCGATTCCTTTAAATTAATAATTGCGTATATGCGAAAAAGCGATTCATTCGATGTTAGTGCAATCTGAATGCATTAAATATTATTCATTGAATGAAACTAATAATTTCATTAACTACATAGACAAATTCAATATAACAAATAAGCAAATATATATATACACGCGCGCGCGCGCGCACACACACATATATAAATATATAAATATTTATTTCATCCAATATCTGAATATTGTTGATTTAATGTTTCGACTAAAATGTTTTCCACTTGGTCTTTACTGTCTACTTATATTATGATATTGGCATGTTATGCAAAATTTAAGCTTTTAGAATAATATAAAAATAGTATTATTTTCAAAATAAAACAAACCCGAATCAATGAGGGTGGTGGTGGTGGTTCTTGAGCATCCAATGTTCATTAATAGATTTAAAGATTTTTAAAATTAGATTAATAAAATTGGCTAGCATATGAATTGGTTCATAAATTTTTAATTTTTTATAAAATATTTAATGTATTTAGTGTCTGTTATAAAAAAAAAAAAAAAAAAAAAAAAATACATAGCTGTCAATAGGTCACTATAAATATCATTATATACATGAATATTAATAATCAAATACATTCATTGATTTTATTATTTATACATATAAAATGATATTTAATTGATTATAATTTATAAATATGCATAAAATTACTACATTTGCCGTATAAAAGCAAAAATCTCATTCTAGTTTATAAATACTTCGTAATTTATTACAAATATGAATATAAATTCTAAATCTATTATTAAATCGTTTGTAGTTTGATTTATAAATTTTTTTAATATCCACAAAATGTTATTACTACTCGCTACGCACACACATACACATGCAAATATTATGATAATTAAATTGATGTTATCAGTATGTTATTAGTATTCGATCGAAATGTTGGATTAAACACAGTATTACAATTATTTTAAACGTAAATTGGATACAGAAAAATGATTAGATATATTATTTATTGCATCTATCCTACATTTTATTGTTTTGTAAAATTCATTATTATTTTCTATAGCTTTCAATATTTTTAACATTAAAATTGTATGAATTGTATAATGTAAAATTTGACATTTAATATTTTTTTTTTTTCAACGTCGATTTTATCGACGAAACATTAAGATTTCAATCTATGTCCCTTAACTGTACAATATATCATTTATACTCTTTGAAGTTTCGAATATTATGACGTCTCATCATGTTTCTTCATTTCATTAATTAAATATGTTAAAAAAATAATTAACGGCTCTAACAGTTGTGCCATTTTTATGTTTTTACATTTTGTTCTGGAACGTAAATTTTCTCAATTTTCTCTACGAATAAAATTTATCCAATTTATCTACTTTTTCATTTTTTTTTTTCACAATCTCTATTTATTTCTTAAGTAAATATAATAAATTAATTTTCCATTTCACTGCAAAATAATTTTATTTTTTCTTCAGTCATTTCGCATATTCGCTAATGAAAAAAAAATTTCACTCGAAAACTCGTTGTTTGAAATTACAAAATAACAATTGTTTTTGTTTTTTTTTTTGTTTTTTTTTTGTTTTTGCATCAAGATATAAATATTTTTTTTGCTCTACGGAATCGTACAAACCCGTTTGATTAATTTTGCAACATTTAATATCAAGATTGGCATTTACATGAAAAATGTGTTCTATTTTGAAAAAGAAATTTTCATAAATTGTATTACGTTTTGATAAATTTATAACGCTTATTATTCGCAAATGTTTATAAATGTTTATACACCTAATTACAAAGCCATCATAATTGTAGTTTTATTTTATTTATAGGATTGTCAACTCATATTATATTTGATAGAATAAATTTGTCAGGCATTATTTAAAACTTTATTGAAAACTTTGCTGCTATATGGTTATTTTTGGAAAATAAAATTTCCCTTTACTATTCATATATGGCAAATTTAATTCCTTCTTAACTACTTACTGGTATTATATGATATTAAATTTTGTTTAAAATTCGAAACAAATAATATATTCTACATATATTATTGATATCACTTGATATAACGAACATTCTTCTTTTATGCACATGTCTATTGTGTGGTTTTTTTTTTTTTTTTTTTTTTTTTTTTTTTTTTTTTGTTCCCATATATATTATTATTATAACCTATTTTAATATTGGATGGAATGGAATTTTGGATTGGAAATTGTTGAGCAAATAACATTAACGTATTACATTATTTAATATTTTACATTTTTTTTTTTTGTTATTTCTTTTAAACAAATTTCATTTATTTACTTATAAATGCAAATTTATACTAGTTTCCGTAGCCATTTCTCTTCTGACTTGGTTATCTAAAGCTATTACAAGTAATCCCTCGATTCATTTCTAATCGATTAATTTCTGTCTCTGAAAGTGTTGATAATTATTTATCATCGTTTTCGTAGTTAGTATAACACCGAATATTGTCAATGCATTTATTATCTTGATTTATTCCCACTACGATTAACATTGTTATTACATTTCCACAGTTTTTCTGCCATTTTTTAATCGAATTTAATTCATAATAATAAGAATATTATATTTATCAGATATAATCGATATTATTATCATTGATTTCGGAAAGCTGTTACTGATGTTATTTATGTTTCATCTTAGCTAATCAAATCAGTTATCTGATTGCTGATATCATACTTGCAATTTCGAAATTTCCATTGAGGTACAACTTAATAATATAGTAAGTTATTGTTTTTGTTTTATTTTCCTATTGTGGCAATCATTCTCTGAGTAGTTTAATAAATTAAAAAATAATTTTAAAATTGATACGTATAAATTAAATAAAAATTTTACTCGACAAGATGATAACAAGCTATAAATAGCATTTAATTATTTTGGTCCCATTCGTCCTAATTTGTGAATTATCAAGATGGCATCTTTTTCTTGTATTCTTTGTGTAATAATTTATTTATAACTTACATTTTTATTTATACCATTATCGTATAATCCTTATTTTAAAAGTTAATTGAAATCATTCAAATTTAATTGGATATAGAATCGGAGGTCGTCATACATGATTGAAATGTATATTACGAGTCCTTTCCTTAATATAAAGATACGCGGTCTCTCTCGCTCTCTCGCTATCTTTCTATCTATTTATCTATCTATCTATCTATCTATCTCTATCTTCCACGACTTCTCTTTAGAAGAATGAAATTTCAAATGTTAATGTTTTCATTTCTTCTGCTCTCTCTCTCTCTCTCTCTCTCTCTTTCTCTCTTTGTTTTGCCGTTACGATTTTTCATATTTCCGATCAAGTTTCGAGTTTCCATTTGCTCGTGGCCGCTACCACCACTAGCAGTATAATAATTAACCCCAGTTGGCCGTTGCGTCACACGCAACCCCATAAATCGAAATTAAACCTTTTACTCAGCTCCAGCAGTTTGTAGTAACCGTTACACGTAAAATTCGATTACCAATGTGTTTGTAATACTAATGCTAATTCAATTTATATTATATCATATTTTAATTTCTAAAGTTTTACGTTATAATTGGTGCTTATTTTATTTATTTATTTTTTTTTTTTATCATATTAAAATCCTTTAGATAATATCTATAATTCCAGAATAATAATTATAATAATAAATCAAAGCGTATATTGCATTTTAAATTTGATTATAAATATTCTTTCTAATCATTAGCTTATCTTAAATTAGCATTTTGAATTACCGAATACCTGAAATTCCGAAGCTTTTGCAAGTTTAGTAATATAATTTTTACATATCATTGGTATTCGTAACAAATATTTTCCTTCAATTATTTAATGAATTATAAAATTATTTGACATACTATGTACAAGCATATGCTATTAAAAATTAGTAATATGACATGTTGGATTTATTCGTTGCATTTGAATGTATGAAATGCGGTAAATTTCATATTTTTCAAAAAATTTTTAAATATAGTTTATATCGAATGCTTTTTTCCCCGTCGAAATACATTTATCGGATAATTTTGTAAATACAAAAATAATAGATACAAAAATGTTTCCGAAAGATATTTGATTTGTGTATTAATATTTTCCGAAAAATGCTTTATCATACTTGGCACAAATTTTATTACAAGTTGTTAAATGTGAAATAATTAGCAAAAAAAAAAAAAAAAAAAAGATAAAAGAAAAACAAAAAGGTTACATAGAATTTTAAGCATTAATAAATAAAAAAAAGCATATTATATTTTTAATTTATTTTTTTAAAAGAAAATTTACTACGTCCATTTTTCTTGCTACCTTTATAAAATTTACTTTTTTTTTTTTTCTTTTTATTTTTTTTTATTCTTTAAATGCATGTTAAAAAAAATTTAATTTTGGGCATAAAAACAATTTTTATATTTTCAAAAAAAAAAAAAAAAAAATGTTATAACGTAGTAAAATATACAAACTCATGATTATTTATTATTTTACAAATAAGTTGGTAAGTAAATAATATTACATAATTATATGTGCTAGAGTTTTGGAATGTTTTTATACGTGATATTCTCGTAAAAACAAGATTTTCAAACAAACGATTAAAAAAAAAACTTCCAAAATATATCGGTACTCGTGTTAACAACCAATATTCATTATTGCATAGTGTTTACTTGTATGACTAATCGATCCCGGGGACCGGATTATCAGACTTCGATAAACGATTGCCTTGCAAAATTATTAGTATTTCTCTTTCTATTAAATATTGCATAAAATTTCATCCGAATGAAATATACAAAAAAAAAAAAAACAAAAAAAAAAATTCATTTCGTAGGCTAAAGATGACATTGTGAACTATGCTACAATGCAAATAATTTGCCTAATGACGTGCAAATAATCGAATGTCAGTACAAATAAAACGCGCAACTATTAGGGACAAGTTGGAGAAACGGACGGAGTGAAAAAAGGCACGTTCGGGAGGGAGAGGAGACGACTGGTGGGAGTAGTAAGGACCAGTTTCTGTTAGCAGGCTGATAAGGAGTTAGGACGACACCGCCGGATTATGCCCACGTCATCCTCGTCCCATGCTCCCCCAAAGACTGCATCTGTATACCTGCCAGCACGTTTACGCACGCGCGTATTATTATTATTATTATTATTATTATTATTATTATTATCGTCAGCCTTATCGAGGCTGCATTTGGCGAAACGATAAAGCGCCAGATGCGCCGGATCTTTCCTATTTGCGCAACGCATTGAAAAACGCGCTTCCAAAGCCGTACTTTTCAAAAGTATAGATTCGTGGCGTGGCAGGGTGGGGGTCAGAGCGAGGACATGGCAGGGATTAATCTAGCTGTCGGATGATATTGACCGTATCTAATCTAAGCGATGGCTGCTTTCGGACACACAGCTGTCGGTCGGCGGGCGGCGGGGCTAAAGTCAACGCGAAAAATTAATTAGCCCGTATAGGGTATAGGCGATTCACGGGGCGGTGGTGGGGGTGATCATTTCCTCGATAAGGATGGGAATGCAGGGCCGATGTCGGAATCGCAGATTAAGTTTCCAGAGTCACAGGCAGTGAAGATTATGCGAGCGTTGATTGGAGGGACTTGTTTGCTAGTAAGTGAAATTTTTGTTCCGGCGAATTATAATCTTCGGCAGATTTTTCGATATCTCTCTCTCTCTCTCTCTCTCTCTCTCTCTATATATATATATATATATATATATATATACATATATATATCTATTGCGTTACGCAAGATTGCCTACCGTTTCTACACGTTTCAGTATGGTAATATTCGGCTTCGGTGTTGGCTTTTGAAAATAGCGGCTCTGTTGCGCCCTTGGAGAGAAAATCGAAAATCGGACTTTGTATCGCATATTGTCGAAAGGACGAGTGAAATTCTTGGATTTTTCAATGGAATAAAGCTTACGTGACATTGAGTCGACTGTTTTTCTAAGTAATGCGATTAGGAGTGAGCGAGGGAGATGTGACGGTGGTGAGGAAAGTTCGTTGCCAACGAGCTTGCGAAAGTGAATTAAAATTTTAAAATTATAACGCCATATTAGGAATAAAGTTTCGGTTGTAATAGCTTCCCTCCCGATAACTCAACCGTATCGTCCTACTGATTTTTACGACACTTTTGTTGTAGTTTTACACTTTTTCGGGCATTGTCGATGGCATTTGCCGGGATTGGAATCCAGGACTTTTGCACTAAAGTCGAGAGTATCTTATTTATCCATTATATATTACTTTATGTAACATTCTTATTGCGTTATGAGATGTGCTTTGTAGTGGAATAAAATTTGGATTTAGATAACGTATTATTAAGGTACTCGTAAATCAGAGGCGACAGTGTCATCCTCGGATTTCAGAGGTTTGGTCGTCTCGTTACGACGAGAAGAAAAGATTTTTCATAATAATATTTTTCGAAAAAAAGTCTCGTTTTTATTAATTAATGTTATAAATTATTTAAGCGATTAATACGAAGGTTTAATGAACGAAGGATGAATGTAAATAACAATTAATTTGGGAATACGATTAGGTGTATGAAATTATAGTACGGTTTGTTTGAAATAATCAGTCGTACTTCTTGAGCTCGAAATATCTTTCAGATATGTAAAATGTATTTTAATTTGTAAAATTCGCCATTAGATAAGTATTCATTAAATCAGTGATTCTGTTTTTCTTGTTGTTTTGTTGAGCATTTTTTTAGTTTGTTTTTTTTTATTTGAATTTTTTCAAAAATTCTATAAATCTTTCGTCGAATTAAATGTCATTATTAATCTTTCTAAATAATAGTGATTATCACATAAAAATTATAAAAATTGGTCATCGTTGCATAAATAAATTGGTACTCTGTCAAAATCTGTCAAAGTCGCTCGCAAACAATGTAATCTAATTAGAAAGAAAATTATGCGCTTTGTGTGCTGGTTTTTCGTACGAAAGTAGCGGTAATAAATAATGTTTATCTTTTTGTACCGCTCGAGTGAAATTCTTTATAAGAAAATGAATGCATTGAAGCCAAATAGAATAAAAGTAGTTTTGTCTTTGAAATTCGTTTAGCAATGTTTCACTTTAATAAAAAGAAAATTTTCCATCGTTGTTCTGTGAAAATTATAAATGCTTTTTAATTTGCTGCCAAATATTTCAATATTCAGATACGATTTCTTTAAGATAGCGAGAGCGAGTCACTCTACCTATAATAATGGTACTTACGTCGACAAGACAGTGACATAATTTCTCACTCAATCACTAATTCTTTCTCTCTCTCTCTCTCTCTCTCTCTCTCTCTCTTAATAAAATGACGAGCAAATGAATATAAAAAGTGGTAGATGGTAGAATGGTAACGGCGAAAGCTACATAATCCTCGCGAATCGATCATAAATCAGAAAGGATGCATGAGAAGGACGTTATATGTATGGACACGGATGGTCATCGACAATCAAAGTCCAGAGAATTGGTGGCGCGATATTCCCGGGAGCGCGCGAAAAAAGTAAAAGAGCGAAAATATCCTTTCGACCCACTCTTCGGATTTATATTTATCGCGAGACCTTTATATCAATAATGCATTAATCCCTGGTGTATCTTACCCCTCTTTCTGTCTCTTTTTCGCTCGCCTACCCGCTCCCGCAGCAACGAGAATCTCTTTTGCGTCAACCAATCCCTTTTCCGAGTCTCCCGTACTCGAGCCGCCGACCCCGTGGGAAGGCAACAGACCACTGGAGCTAAGGCTTTCCGTCCGTCCACCCGTCCGTCTGTCCGTCTGTCTGTCTGGCTGTCTGGCTGTCTGGCTGTCTGTCTGCTTGTCTGCCTGTCTGCCCACCCACCTATACGTCGCACTTTTTGCCGCCTCTCCGCCTCTCTCTCTTCTTTCATCATACTTTTTCTTTATTCACGCTCTCTCTCTCTCTCTCTCTCTCTCTCTTTCTATCTATCTATCTATCTATCTATCTCTCACACACACACTCTCTCTCTCTCTCTCTCTCTATCTATCTATCTATCTCTCACTCTCACTCTCTCTCTCTCTCTCTCTCTACCTACTTCTCTACCTCTCTCCTTTTTTTTTTTTTAATTCAGTTACACCAAAATTGGTTTATTGCGGAATAATGCATGAATTATTCAAGCCGGACAATTCGCAGTCCAATCAATTTGGATTGAAAGCAGCGGCGAATGCCCAGCGGTAAGAGAGCGAGGGCGTAGTTAGGGTAGGAAGGGGAACCCAGAGAGGATGTGAATATTTAGTTGAATCCATTGAGTTCTCGCTACGTTAACTAAGAACTGTAGTTTTTGTTAAATTGCTCGCACGAAATGCGCAGAGGCGTCATGGCTGTTTCGGTTGTTGTGCTTCTCGTTGGCGCAACCTCGCACCTGCTGATGTATCATAAACATTTTCCGTTATAAAGAACAGTTAATTTTGAATCCCGACATTTGAATAATTCAGATTTATTCGAGTGAGCGTATATTGAATTGAATTATCGCTCGCACGGTTATGTAATTGGATAATTTTGAAATTCGAATTGCAATAGTAATTGGTTATGTATGACTACTGGTAAGCACGTACGTGTGCGTCCTCCTATGCCCACAATTTTCTACTCAACGCATTCGTTTTTGTTAGTTCGACCGATATCCTACGAATTTCTATTTTTCCTTCTATTTTTTTTTATTTCTTTCTTTATTTATTTAGTTTTTTTTTTTTGTTGTTTTTTTTTTGTTTATCATTATTGTTATTTTGTAGATAATTTTTAATCCCTTTTCGTTATTCAAATAGTAGCTGCATTTTGGATAAAAGTAAATGCTAATTATGGATAATAGATTAGCCGCTTTTTTTGTTTTTCTTTCCCTTAATAACGAATCGCCATTCCTAACGATCAATTTTGATAATATTTTCTATTTCGAAAACGATATCTTTGACAATTATAGGAGAAAGAAATTCCACACTTAATTCACACTTCGTATTGTGATAATGCAATTCAATTTTTAAATCCATTCAAACAGCTTAATAGTCCTACAAATCTTTATCATTATTTAATCGACGAGAAATTTCTTAATTATTTTTCTTTTTTTGTCATTATTATTTCACTATTATTATTATTATTATTATTATTATTATTATTATTATTATTATTATTATTATTTTATAAATTGTTTCTTAATATCACAATCGCACATTTTTCATAGTATAATTTGTTGCCCGATAATATAACGGATTCAAAATGTCAAGATCCCAAGAGTTTTGCAAATGTGCAACTCGTGTAAAAATCGCCATAATGATTAGATAATAACGCGAGCATTTTCATGTATCCAGAATTTACCGTCCATTTTACAATTTAATTCAACGGCTCGTTAAAGTATCTAGTCTCGAATGGTGATACAAAACATAATGGACGAGTTTTAAGATCAACTCTATTGTTTGGCAGCGATAAAAAGCAACGATAATTATGAACGCCCGGAGTAAGAATCGTATAACGCGTAGCTCATTCTTTAATACGAAAGAGAGAGAAAAAAAAGTAGCTTCCTCGCGTCCAAAGCTATACTTTGATTTTAAATAACGATTTCAATTGTAATTCCTAAGGCCGCTGCCGACTGGGAGGGGAGAATCGAGAGGATAGCGAGATAGCGCGCACAATGTGGATAAAGACAGAAGGCAGGGCATTACGGAGCAGTAGGGGATAGTGCCCGGAGGCTCCGAGAGCTGAATGTAGATGGTTAAGTCGAGCGTGTACGAGGCGTGTGCGCGCCCCTCTCTCTCTCTCTCTCTCTCTCTCTCTCTCTCTCTCTCTCTCAATCTCTCTCTCAATCTCTCGTCTTTCTCTTCTTTCGTCTCTTTGCATCTAGCGCACGCTCTGCGTTGCCCCGTTGCCCGTCCTCTGCCTCCTCTTTCGCTGACAACACGGTGGTACGCTAACGTACCGCCACCCCCTCCCCTCGCTCCCTGCCATCGTCACCGTCGCCCCTCTTACCTTTTGCCGCTGTCTCTCTTCCGCGCTCGAATTCGTCTGCCCTTACATGGATACGCACGCGCGCGACTCTACGCACACGACACACGGAGTCGTGCCGTTGTGGATTAAATCTTAAGGCTTCACGTCTCTCGCTCGCTCAGTCAACTTAAGTTTAATGATTTTAATCGACCGACACGCCGTTTAGATAGCGGAAACTTACCAACGACTTTAGAAATAATCTTTGCTTTTGTACAGATTTTTATGGATCTTCCTCTTCTTTTCCCTTCTTTGTCTTCCATTCTTGCTCTTTTCTTTGGCATTTCTATTTATTTTTCTTTTTAATGCAAATGGCTGTTTTTTTGTTGTTTTTTTTTTAGTTTTCGTTTGAACGTATTTGTGATAATACGAGCTTTTAAGAGTATGTTTAAGATATACGAAAGTTTCTTCATTGACAGGATGCTCTTTATATTCTCTATCGATGAAGCTTTCATTAATGCCTATCGCCTCTCCAATAATAACGTCAAAACTTATAATTCATCATTTAATGATAATTATGATTATAACGGTACTCTTCACAGTGCCATTAAATATGCTTTCGTAGCACATACACCACTTCAACGCGCGTAAAAATGTTTCACTTCATCTTAAGAATACTCGATAATTTTTTAACCATCGAGCAATTACAATGGGAGAGCTATTTGAGATAAGAGCTAATTTTGAAATCTCTCGAAATGCAATAACAGATAAATTCTAGGTAATAAAATATAGTTCATAAGAGTATCGATATTATAATGAAGTATAGGCGTCATCGAACAGCAGAGTACGGGTGTTAACCCAGATACACAAAATTTCCGTGGCAATCACGACGTAATTATTGTCCTCTTTAGTAACTTTATATTACATCGATTAACCCTATTTGCGATTATGTACTGAAACTAGGATAATGTTTTGTACAATGAAGCACGCTTTAAAGTACGATAATCGTTAGTATAAAGCGTTTTGGTTGATGAGCTCAATAATCCGACGCGAATACCTTTAAAGTAGCATTACTTGTTTTTAAAATAAGTTCTACGCTATTCGATAATTCGTTTTTCACAGCATAAAAAACACCAAACATTCAATGCTTACTTTGATTATTCAAAAGGCGTATTATTCGCTGGCTGTTGCATGTTTACCACGTATGTACCACTAACGCGCGAGAGCATTTATTTATTAAGCGATGAAAGTATCTTTTGAAATGAATCACACATAAGCCAAAAGTCTTATATTTACTAGAATTTCTAATCAAAGATATAAAATGTCTCTTATGCTCTCATTAAGCAAATATAGATATGCTATTGAAAATTTTTCCTTTTCTTCGTCCTTTGACGAATTAATTATTATGGAATAAATACTATATATACTATTATTCATATATATTTAATATTTCGCGAGGCTTGAGTTTTTTTTTTATTTGATGAAAAATTACATCATGAAGATTATTGTAAAAAAAAAAAAAAAAAAAAAAAAAAAAAAAAGAAATCAAAGAAATATAAAACGTACATCCAATCCAATTTAAATATACTTTTGAAAATTGGTAAAAAGATTATATTTTCACAAGATGACTTTTTTTTTTTTTTACAAAACTAATTATTATATATTAACATATAAATAAAAATGCTAGCGCTACTTAATTAAGAATAATTGACTTAGATCAGTTATAAAATTTTCATTACAAATTTACTATTCAATTATTATTTAATTCTAGATCGAATTCTGATTATTATTAGTATTAATAGAATTTCGTTTTTCATCGTCTACTTTTATATTATTTTACAATAGATATTTAATTACTTATTCTTTTATATGTTTTAGGTGAGTTTCAGACCATTGCACGAATAGTATTTGCCTTACGTGAGTTTTTAATGAATTAAATTTGTCTATAAAATTCATTTAATTATTTATTTCAACTAGTAATATTTCAAAAGAAAACACATCAAATGCATTTAATAATACGAATTGATTTTTTTTTAAATTTAACTTTATCTCGACAGAGGCTTCAATAGAGAAAGGAATTTAATATTAAAACATAAAATAGACTTTCAACAAGTACTTTTGTATGTTTTTTAAGAATAAAAATTCATGTATTAATTATTGTTATTATTTCATCGAGACGGCTAATGTTATTTATCAGACGTATAGTTTATTTTATAATAGTTTATAATTTGAAAAAGTACAATGTATACATTAAATTTTATTAATCTATGCAGAAATTTTAAAGTTGATATAAAACTTGCTTTTATTTAAATTGTCATAAAGATGTGTTAATACTTTAATTTACTTAAAAAATTTTAATTTATTCAATTAATTTCACGTAGTGGAAAATCCTCGATGATACTGTCGTTTTAAAGACGAAAATTTGTCAGATTTACGCGCAGAAATATTATTTGTGCTAGTGCCTAGTGTGGTTTTAGCTTAAACATTTTCATTGAAAATAGCAGGTGAAATCATTTTTACCGCAACTATTATCTTCCAAATTTAAACTTTATATCAGATTTATACTTTGCATGGAAAAAAAAGTAAAATTAAAAAGAATTTTTGTGACATAACATTTTTCGGAATAAAGTTTCCCGAATAAAAATAATAAAATTTCAATGTCATGTCTTTTTCATATCATAAATTATAGTGAAAATAAGTTGAGATTTTAATTGAAATTGTAATTTATATTTCTGACGTGGGAAGATCGATAATCATTTTTTGCTATTAAATATAAAATTACTTTCATTAAAGAATCCTTAATATATTAATTGTTAATTTTTTATATAAATGTGACCTATTGTTCTATCAAGATGAATTGAAATAAGGATTTTGTAATAATAATACATTAATACATTTCTCAACGTATTTTATTAATCCGTGAAAATAAAATAATAAAAAATATCACTTGAAATATTCAGTTTGAATTATATATATATATATATATATATATATATATATATATGTAATAACAAATAGTTTAAATAATTATCGATTAGTAAAATAAAAATATAGCCGAATGAAATGCAGAGTAGAAAATGCAATATTAGGTAGTTTCAAATATCATATTAACGAATGTGTATTTTTCAATTATGTTCTTATGACGTTCTATGTAGATATGAATTAGTGATTATAACAAGTTCAAATAACGTCCAATTAAATGAAATGGTAAGGATCGGCACGCATCCATACCAGCATACAATTCTTGAGATAATTAAATAAGCGCTAGTACGAAACGATTTTTCTAGAACGAGAGAAGAAAAATAATGGGCGAGAGAGAGAGAGAGAGAGAGAGAGAGTGAGAGTGAAAGGGGGGGGGGAGGCAGGAGAGTAAGAATAATCAAGTAATAGAATTTAATGAAGACGTTTGCCAATGTCTACATCTGCATGCATCTACACACGTATACATGGAGCATACGAAAGTATGGGTGTGTCGACAATCGTCAGTGGGGAATTGCTGGAATTAATTTGGCAAATGAGAAAGCAAAAAATTTGAAGATATAGCAAGAAGATTATTAGTGCGAAAATTGTATTGATGCATAGTTATATACACACGATGTTTTATTCAACTTAATATTACGAAAATAATTTTTTTATTTATCTTGTCCGATTGATTGTTTCGATTAAGCATTCGTAGAATTTTTGAATTTATCGATAGAATATGTTTGATAAAGTTTGACAGTCATTATTTATTGTTGATCAAAATTATTAATTGTAATTTCAATAAATAATATATACCTATATATATTGATGTAACACCATTAAGTTTATCAAGTTGTCAGAGCTTTTGTGATATATAAAATCATTACAATAAATTGTTTTTACTTATTTTTAATTGTCTAAACGAATTTTTAAACTCAACATCCGTTTTTGATCAGCTAATATGATATCCGTCAAAGACTGTAAAATATCATAGAACATTATTATTAGTTATTATAATGTATCAAAAACTTTTCTTTTCTTTCATTTATCAATGGATAATTTTTCACAAGTAATAGTTTACATAATATATATTACTTACGAAACGAGTAAATAAATCTAACATATAATCGTCTATATAATATATGTAATAAAGCATTTTGAATTATGTAAACTATATATAACTAACTATCGTTATCATCTTCGTTATCTGAATTTACATCAATTGATCTTTAATTTTTTATAGTACAGCGCCATTTTTAAATAAGTGCGACATATTTACGTACGCAATTAAAAATTGCATTTCGTGGATAATATACGTTGACATAATAATAATCTCTTGCGCATTAAATGGTTTTATATAATTATAAAGATTGAACGTTACAAAGACTGAATTTCATATGATAATAAGTATGATAATAAATTATTTATTTCATTATTTTTTAAATTTTATATTTTCTGCTTAATGAAATGTCAGATTTAACCAAAATTTTTTAATTATCTACGTCAACTAAAATGAATGTTACAATTTTGCATAAAGTAAGAATGAATACGGTGTTTTTTTTTTTGTTTTTTGTTTCGAGATACTGTAGCATTAACTGTATTATTATAAATTAGCATAAATTTCATTTAATGCAGAGTAATATGCGGAGCAAAGTTTATGCATTAAAGTTTATAGACAAAGTAATTTTTATAATCGAAGCCTATACACTTTCCTTCTATCGATTAATTGAAAATTGCATACGATACCAATATCGCAAATAATCTCTGTTTACCTTATAGGTAATATTATCATTTATAATAATGATTTAATAGTGATGTACAAATAAAGGCTTTTAACCCAAGTTTTCAATTCATTTAAGTAAAAAAGAGGAAATAATAATAATAATTATTATTAATTATGTAAGGCGAGAAATTCGCCGCCATAAGTTTTCAATCCATTCTCATCACTATTCTCGTTGTTTAACTCGTGGTATATATTTGGTCGATGATTATCTTAAATAAAGGAAAGAAGCCGTAAAGCCAGCAATTCAAATATTTCCCATCAAAATGATAAACTCCCAATTTTAGATAGCATTTAGTAGCAGTTCGCATTGAGTTTCGTCGAAAATCCTCCATCAAAAGGAGAATGAAGAGATGAGAAAAAATGGCTTAGTCACATCCGTGAACGAGTCACGTCGTGGTACGAGAGATGCGTCGATTTACGACGGGATTAAAGGCAGATAACAGTAAAATCGGCTGCTCGGATACGGTCACACACGAACACACACGTTCGCGCGCCAACATCCGAGGATAGACAAAGAGAAGCGTAAGTGCAGGGGAGAGAAGTAGCGGGAAAATATATACTTCTCGGATTCACGGGTCATCCTTGTCATTCAGCAAGCGATTTGTCCATTCGTCTCGTCATCGATTTCGCACGAACGAAAGAAAAACCGCAATGGGTATTCGCCGGGAAACAGCCGCCACAGCTTCTTCGCGCATTTTGTCACACTAGGCTCAGGGTGTCACAACCGATGCCATCCGGACGTTGTATGCATTTACTCGCTGAAACTTCAAAATTGAAAGATTTCCATATAAAGAGAAAGATGAAGAAGAAGAAGAAGAAGAAGAAGAAGAAGAAGAAGAAGAAGTAGAAGTAGAAGAAGAAGAAGAAGAAGAAGAAGAAGATGATGATGATGATGATGATGAAGAAAATAGAAATGAAGAGTTTCACCATTGCGTTGAGAATGAGATGTCGTTTGTCTTAGGGAATTCAGTCTATTCGTTTTTTGGTTTTTGCTCGGAAGGATTCCTCTCTTTCTCATTGTCGATGAAAGCCATTTTTCAAATAATAGAATTGTCTCGCTTATTTGCACGTGATTCTAAAGACTTTCTTAAGGCTAATTGAAAGAAATGATGAATACGATGACTATTTTATGGACATTCTCTCAGTTTATTAATAATTATTCATAAAATATTATGTCACATTTAAATAAATTTATAATCATAATAATAGCATCAACAACAATATTAATTGAAACATTAAAAATAATAATATTATTATTATTCTTTGATATTGATTTTGTTGAGTAATGATTCAAATTAAAACTTTTCGTGTGACTTGAAAGAATGCAATATCTGATCGGTACTTCCGTACTTTTCAATATGCTCTTAATGTTTTAATATATCTTATTAAACTCAAATAATACATTACTTAATAATGTTTTGATTTTAGTTTATCGTTGGTTAGAAATTTTGTGAGCTTTTGTATGGATTAGTTTGCGAATATGATGAAAGTATCTCACATATTACATTCGGTAGTGTGAAATTTTCTAAATGTTGAATAGTTTATGAGAAAGTTAGTCTTTAAATTTTCCGTTGTATCGTAACAAAATTTATTTTAAGGCTTATAGATAATTAATCAAAATATAAAACAAAGTTGGCTTAAAATTCTACAATTATTGATAATTCGAAATATCTCGGTTTGTCGTAACATAATCGAACTAAAGGATCGTAATAATGAAAAATCCTTGTAAAATTTATATTTAGTCGAAATTGAAAAGTGCAAGTCTAGAAGAATGATTGTGTAATTAATTTCCTATTTAAAACGTTATTTTAAAACGCCGAAGGTTACCTTTAAATGTTAGATTTCACTATTAGCTAATAATATAACACATATTTTGAAAATTTTCGTAATATTGTTGTTTTACAATTGCAGAGAATATTCAATAGATATGAATATTAATCGAACCTTAGAATTGAAAATACGTAATCGAAACTTTATTCAACAATAAATAAAATATTATATAATTATGAAGAATAACGTTTAATATTGTAGATAAAGATAGTAAAAATA
The DNA here is from genome assembly GCF_000503995.2 of Ceratosolen solmsi marchali. Lineage (NCBI taxonomy): Eukaryota > Metazoa > Arthropoda > Insecta > Hymenoptera > Agaonidae > Ceratosolen > Ceratosolen solmsi. The sequence goes on along the minus strand of NW_011948416.1, from coordinate 4,130,757 downwards.
TGGATACATATCGTACAAAAAATATGATATCTGTATAAATTGAATATGATATCCGTATAAAACTTTGATATAGTATGTGTATAAAATAAATATGACACAGGTGCAAAGAGGTACTCTTGTCAAAAAAAAGGTATTTTTTAAAAAAAAAAAAAAAAAAAAAAAAAAAAAAGTATATTATTTATTGTAAATAGTTTATTCATAAGTAAAGCAAATATTTCGTCGAGTATAAACATAAAGCTTACTATCACTATATAATATCTTGAAAGCATTATTTGTTTTTGGTTCATCATAGATAACATTGAAGTAATTGTCGCGAGGCTGTATTAAAAATCATTTCCATCTATATTTTCCCTGCCTCGAGGATTATCCAAATACATTAGCTTATTTATTTTTAAATTTGCATTTAAAAAAGCAAAAGAAACAAAAGAACAGCAAAAAAATAGCAAGAAAAAAATTAATTGCCGCTCTCAAGTCATTAATGACAAATCCAAGCGAATTTACGAGTTTACAGATTGTCATAAGAGCTTGTCGTATTTCTAAAATAATTAAATGATTTTTATCGCAAGTCGAGGCCGAGGAGTGGTATTGCCTAACTTGTCGAAAAGCGATCTATCCTTTTGCAAATCCGATCGATGTAGTAAAAACTTTCAGCAAGGATCTGGCCCGCGAGCGTGGAGCGAGAACGCCGAGACAAACGAACAGTGTAATCCTTCGGGAAAGCCGACTTGACTTTATAGCCAAACTCTTTTCACGCAGGATTCATTGCTAATATCTCGGTAGGCCCGTCGATTTGGCCTTAATCGCAAATGGCAGAGCCGCGACACGGATGCTGAACTTGGCTGGACCTGCGCGCGCTTCTTACGCGGCTTAATACATAGCAGTAGCGCGCGTCAATCCTGCGAAATCCTTGTCTGGCTCGTAATACGAAGATCAATACGACTACCATTGCAGGACGGAGAACCATTGCTGTGCCGTTGCTGACAACGTGTGCTCGAGCGTTGCGCGTCTCTGATCCTGAACTTTCCAGTCGCTCGCTCCACCCGTTACCCCCACTCTCATCCGTCCCACCCACCGGCCGGTCTTTTGTTGCGTGTCGTCTGTATTTAATTCACTCGTTTTGCTCGCGCTTTGTACCTGGATTCGGTCGACGGACATCTGCCGAGTACTGAACTTCGTTTTCCAGCATGAGTATCAAATGCTCTCGCTGCTCGCTGCTCGCTCTTTTGTAAACCGACTCAGTTCACTGATTAGTACTTGCTGCGTGTTTTCAAAGTCTTTTGAGTATAAATCTTGGTTAAATATTACAATGGCCATTTTCATCATTGGCAAGAGTTTGAGCACCACTCGTCCGATGAACAACATAGGCTTTTGTCGAATCGATTATTCAACAGCTGATTGTTTGTTGGTTGTGGCCATGACATTGTATAATCAGTTGTAATACGACGTCTATCGCCTTTAGTTGCATTAAGAGGCTCTGCAAAATCATAATTAATGCGAGGAAACGAATAAGAAGGAATGCTGAAAGTTGCTGTTATTGCGATAGACGCAATTACGCTCGAATAATCGAGCGTTTGGCATTTATCAATACATTTTACGCACTTTATGGTGAAATTTATTTAATTTCACTTTCACGCGTAAATATTAATTAATATTGAATGACGTGTAATATTATAACAAGTCTTATCCTAAAATCCTAAAAGCATGCACTTGTGCTCTAATTTACCGTACATTAACATTCAGATCGCGCACAAAACAAAATTCTACACAAAGGCTATAAAATATGTAGGAATTAAATTAATATTTGTACGAAAGGCGAATAAGAAACGAGGAGTTTCAGTTGGGTTTTAGTAGGGTTGCATTGTAATTGTTAACCTATTAGATAACGAGAATGGCAATTAATTTATCATTATATTTCTTCGCTTTTGTGCACGAAGTATCGTCGTGATCAGCCTGACACCAAATGCCCAACTTTCTTAATCTTTGAAATTCGAATAAAAATTTCTTCTTTCCGCACAAAATCTGATAGCTTATCAATGAGGTGTAAAATGCATGTTGTATGCATTTAAGGCCTTATTTGGGTATAAAGAGGAAAGGCTGAACGATAAATGCAATATGCAAGGCAGCATTATTTTTTTTACAAATATTGCATGTCACCCCGTTAAGATATTGCAATAATAATAACAATAACAATAATAATAATAATAATAATAATAATAATGTTATTGCAATTAATGGCATTTAAAAATTTTAATTACTTTACACATTAATATGAATAGGAAGACGTATCGCGGTGCAGTATTATTACGCAGATGAATTTTAAAGTGATAAAAGGAAGCGTTTGGGCTTTGGAGTATTGATTTACGCATTGGCTTTTAGTTTTCCAAAATTTATAGCGAATATCAAGCCCGTATGTGGTAATCCTATTCCAACGATCATCATAATGCATTTCTAAATCTTGTAAATTTTAGATCGATCATTGGCTACCCTTAATTTTATCGTAAAAAAAATATTCTACAATCCAGGTGCATTAAGTAGTCGACAATAATTATTTTACGATGGCTGGAGCTCGAATCGACGTAGTCTGCAGTCGAGAAACCATAAAAAGAAAGCGGCTACGACATACACACGACACACGACACATGACACACACGACACACACACACACGCACACGACACACGACACACGACACACACACGCGCGCGCGCGCGCGCGCGCGCTAGCGAACCGTTCTCTCTTCAAACTTAAATTTTCACTAGCCAAAAGATATAGACGGCCGACGTGTTCCCCCCCCCCCCCACCCCGTCCATACCTCCCCGCTCCCCGCGCCAAATCCACATCGCCAGTCTCACCCCCTCGAAACTCAACCCATCTCTCAATTTTCCATCCATTTCCGTTTAAGCCCCGTTCCAAGGCTCGCCGTCCTTCTTCCTGCGCCGCGAGTGGCTTTTCCTCCACCGCCACCACTATACTGGCGCATGCAGTTCGACTTGTGCTAGCGGGTCGTTAAAATTTTATCAGCGATGGCCCAGAATCTTCGAGAAGCAGCGGCATTTCAGCTTTTGGGCGCTGGCGGTACGCGGCTCTCCAGCCGCGGAGAATTACAGAGCGAGAAAGCGGAGCATTTCCGACGAAATCACGATAAGATAACCGGAACGCACAGCGCGCTTCCACCTCCCCTCCTCCACCTCCTTCGCCACATCACCCTCACCCTCCCTCCCATCCACCCCATCCAATCGTTTTTCCTGTGGCACGGGCTTTTGCGATAGTTTCCTTACACCCCAAACTAGTTCGCAGTCGCTGTCGTCTACGTCGCCCCCCCCCCCCCCACAGG
>NW_011948416.1:4117094-4127395 GCF_000503995.2 Ceratosolen solmsi marchali | reverse complement strand
CCAGAGTGTCGGCTTTATTTATGGGCCACCAGGACTGCCGAGCTTTCCATGGCTGTTAAACATTTGCCGCGCTTTCCCGAGCTTTATGGTGACGGATGGGGTCAAACGGCACACTGCCGGACTCACGCTTGATTTGGATAATTGCCGCGTAGTGCTGGGTGTCTCGTTTTAAATCGACGTGTTTACGATGTGAGAATACGAGTCGCCTCGTGCTTCTCGCACTATTACTTAGAAATTTATTTCTCATCGATGCTCGATCAAAAGGACTTCGTCTCCTAAATCAGATAGTTGTTTCTTCTCTCCTCGAGACACTAAAGAGCGAGCTAGATAGATTGTGTCTGGAGGGGCTTAAGTAGCGAGCTTCAGATACTCCAGATACGGATCTTCAATTTCTCTAAATTCTGACATTTTTACTTTAAATCTGCTTTTAATTTCGTACATAAAATCGAGATGTAGTAGTAGTAGTAGTAGTAGTAAGTTGGTGTTGTTGTTATTGGAGAGATCGTTCCTTTTAATGTTGACATTAAAAGGATTTATTGTATATTACACGCGGATAAAATGTTGCATCCTTTCCATATGCGTTGCGATGTAGGAAATTCCGATGTCTACAAGCATTTTAGCACTTTAAGGATTTAGTTAAGCAACGTTTATAATTGAGTTTCTAAGATATCCTGTCATGTAATATGCCGCTATTTATTAATTTTATATGCATAAATGCAAATTTTGCTTTTGTATATGCCAATATAATTTGCGTGATCATATACTTGAAAATCTCCATAAAGAGCATAAGCCACTCAGCGGTTACGATATTATTTTGCATGATGACGATAATATAGATCACGTAATATTACTTTTATTAATCAAATACCAATCTCGTGATTTATGAATATCAAAGTCTTAAAAATCATTACGTGATGAAACAAAATTTCTGAAATTTAATTCAAAATTACATTTACGTATTATAAAGTATTTTCGTGTAAACGAAATTTTATAAGCAAATTTCATACTCTTATCTCATTAATATTAAATGAAATTAAAGATTATATATAAGCTTTAAAAGTTCTAGCGATAATGCCAAGTATTAACATTTTCATAAAAATGTGTCTTATATTAAGAAAACATACGTCGTAATAGTAATGATAATGTCAGTGTAACGTAGAAGATATTTAAAATATTTCCTCGACCCCCCACCCTTTTTTCTTTTATAAGGTAATATAATGAAAAACATCGATCTTATGTGAGAAACAATTACAAATTTCTATAAACTATGAATTGGCAAAGCGAGATTAAAATAGTGAGTATCGGTTTTAATCGGAAATTTACGTTACAAGAAGAAAGACGAAGAATAAGGAGAGGAAGAAGATGAAGAAAAAGAAAAAGAAAAAGAAAAAGAAAAAGAAAATGAAAAAGAAGAAGAAGACGACGAGGAAGGAGAAACCAAAGGAGATTCAATTCTACGAATCCATCCGTTTCTTGATATAAAACCATCCTAAGTGTTTTCATCACCTCCTCATCAAGTAAACACTCAGTCGGTCGTGCATAATTTCCAATCAGACTACTTAATCGAGCATTTCCAGCTTACGAAATCTCGCCCCATCATTCTTGACGAAACTAAACTAAGAAAAGGATAGGTGGAGGGAGCGCGCCGAGGATGGGCGGCGAGAGACTTTAATTCTCGTTCAAGAAGCTCAGTCAGATGTCGAGCTAACATTTTTCACAGAACTTCCGTTTTGGCAAAAGCTTCGGTCGCTCGGTCCCTCTTACATGTACGTAAAAGATCGAACAGCGTCGTTGAGGGAGGAAATAAATAAAGAGAGCAGCAGAAGGAGAACGGAAGAAATGGAGGAAGTGAGAAGAAGAAAGATAAATATATAGATAGAGGGAATGAGAAGAGGATAGAGAACGAGGGCGATGAAAAGTTGGAGAGAGAGAGAGAGAGAGAGAGAGAGAGAGAGTGTGTGTGACTGGAGGAATAAAACGTAGTGACGAAGTAAGGAGATAAAGGAAGATAGAGGGTGAGGAGGAGGAGGAGGAGAAGGAGTGAGTGAGAGAGAGAGAGAGAGAGAGAGAGAGAGAGAGAGAGACAGACAGATCAGCTAACGTTTTTTTCCAGACTCATTTCCGTTTTAGTCTCCATGCAAATCCTCTTACGACGTCATGTCGTTGTGTTAGTGAGTAGTGGAACGACGATGCGAAGGAACATCGACCGACTTTATTCCACAAAAGAGCCAGATAACCGAGAGTGTATCTGTATAGGTACACGAATACACGCACATTCGTAAGCGCGGGCGCAATTCGCATACGCATTCACAAAATACGTATGAGTTTGCATAACATTAAAGCGTATAGGTTGGATCTGTATAGGTATAAGATGAGCTCCCAAGAATGTCATATAAATGTTAGAAGCTTATATGGAGCGAATTGATGCGTGAGAAGTTTGGAGAAGAAGAGTAGAGCGATACCCCTGAGTGACCCTAAAAAGTGTTGAAACCAAATATTTATGGGAAAATTATTTGGAATTTATTGATATCGTACGATTGCAAAAAGCAAGGATCAAATATCATTGGATCGGAAGTTATATTCGTAAATCTAATGTTCAACGATAATTAATTAATCGTGTATTAATAATTTTCGGGCGAGTGCAATGCTGTGGTCGATCAATTGATTATTGGTATGAACTTTTTTTTCTTATACAAAAGGCGTAAGAAATAAATAATAAATAAAAACACGGGCTAATAAATATTAATGTGGAAACGTAATGAAATATAATGAAATATGGATCGTCGGAATTTTATAATAATCGACGAAATGGGAATCTGTGTCCAACTCATTCAAATGTGGATTATTATTTTAAAAATCGTTTGGAAATTTAAAGAAACTTAAATAATTAAATATCGTATGCGAACGACAATAATAAGGATAAAATGAAAATTTTGTGCGATCTTGGAAATGTCGTACATTGTTATGTAATTGAATTTCAGCCAAAGGGCGAACAAATAATACATTAAAAATTCTATTCAATTTTCAGCTAATCTTTTCTATTAGAAACTATTTTTTATCGCAACTTGAAACAATAACTTTATACCACGAAATACATTATTCGAATCACAATGCCATTAATAAAGTTCCAATTGCTCGTGTCTGTCTAAATCTGCCGCAAATCTGTAGCTTTATTAAGGCACACGCGTTGGTAATATTCCGCCGAGAGAAGGAGCCCTCCCCCCTCCCGCGCATACGCAATTATTTATATTACAGGTGAGATGCATAGCAAATAACATGTTACTTTTTATACGGATATGTATGTATTGGTATACCATTCGATGCGCATGCGCGCATACAGTGTACGTATATACTTTGCGTATGGAAGGACTATTGGTAATATTTATCACTTGCATCTCGTCATATAATATTAGAGAGGCTCGAGATCCTCGATATGCGATCACTTGGATACCGAGATGACGTTCCCCTGCGGAAACGGGAGAATGCATACAGTAACAGAATGCAATACAGAACGTCACAGTGAGAGAGAGATTGAGAGATTGAGAGAGAGAGATACTAGTACGATTGCCGCAATAAGGCTCCCGCGCCGCGGATCTTCTGAAAATCGACCTATAACCAGATATATGGAGACGGACATTGGAAAATGTGCGCTTCCACACGCCACGGGAGGATTACGTAAGGTGTCGGACGTTGGCCAATTGATACATATGCGATTGAACTAAATAATAGATGCTCGTGTAAGGTGGATGAAGTATCGATTGATTTGGTGGCGCGGATGGGCCACCGAAATCACAGTACAGGTGATGCAAGATTTCGTACTTTGTGATTGCGTAATGCACTTACGAGATTTGTATATAAAAAGTGAGGGGAAATACGACTTTATATTTTTCAAATAGTGCCCGTTGCAAGAGATTGAATGGAGGTAAATAAATGATTCGTGCGAAAGGTATGAAACATTGGGATATACGCGGTATTGATGGAACTTTGCCGAGTCTGACAAATGGGAAGCAACAAAAGATATAAATTCTATAGTACTTTTGAGCCTTTCACATTGATAGTGCATTGATACTTAAAAAAAAAACAAAACAAAACAAAACACAGACACACACACACACACACGCGCGCGCGCGCGGAATTGAAAATAAAATTAACAATTGTATTTGAATATAAAACCACGGGGTGCGAATAATATCCCTTTCTAATTGAAATTGAATTTGATTATTAGATGTACACTATAAAAAATACTACTCTTAAAATATATTCTTGAGAAATTGCATTTTATTTTTTATGTATAAAAATGTTACCGTAATATAGCTTGAAAGCCGCTTTTATTACTCAGCAGCTGATGATAAGACAAGAAAGGAAAAAATAAAAAACAAATAATTGTTAATGCTCGCGCGAATAGCTTCAAGTACTAAATACAATATTATTTTAATGGAATTGACAAGCTACGCACGCACGAGCATATAGAAGATTCTAGATGTTAGGAGTGAAAAGAACAACCGATACGACATTAATTAAGAAAGTCTGAAAATAGAAACAGAATTTCGATTTATCGCGCGCGCGCGTGTGCGCGTGTGCGCGTGTGCGTGCGTGTGCGTGCGTGTGTGACGGGACTTTATGGAAAATATGGAAGAGGACATTGAGAAGTCAGCGTATGCCTCCCCCCTCACGCTAATCCCCACTCCCCGCCACATCACTTGAGGGAATGAAAAAATATCCGCAGCAATATATCCTTTATTTGGTAAAGCTCTGCTGATAAGGATTCGATAACACGAATAAAGATTTTCGAGTGTGGAATACTCGAAATTCTCGCGAAATAGAACGAGACAGAGGAGAGAAAAAGAGCCAAGCAGCACACATGAAGAAGACAGCCTCGGTGATGGGGTTTACGATGAAACCCACGTGACGAGGAGGAGGACGTTGAGTCTATCCGCCATGTTGGGGCTGCTTGTTGGCTTTTGGGGGATGAGAAGCTTGAGCTACGGAGATGCACGAGGATTGCCGAGCGTGTCGCCATGTGGTCCTTTGAAGCGACGCTGCTGCTGCTCCCGGCAGCAGTAGCAGCAGCAGCAGCAGCAGCAGCAGCAGCAGCAGCAGCAGCAGCAGCAGCAGCAGCAGCAGCAGCAGCAGCAGCAGCAGCAGCAGCAGCAGCAGCAGCAGCAGCAGCAGCAGCAGCAGCAGCAGCAGCAGCAGCAGCAGCAGCAGCAGCAGCAGCAGCAGCAGCAGCAGCAGCAGCAGCAGCAGCAGCAGCAGCAGCAGCAGCAGCAGCAGCAGCAGCAGCAGCAGCAGCAGCAGCAGCAGCACCTAGGGCTAATTCATATTAACGTAGAGTGGCCAATCCCCCGGCTCCGACTGCTCGACACTTTTTCATTTGAGGGTATCGATGCACGAATGCTTGGCGTACTTTCGATAAATTTCGCCGCTTATTATACAATCGGAATTATGAATTATGTCCAATGATTGATCGCATCGTCCTTGGCCGCCTTTTCTTCATTTCTCAAAAATACGGCCTAATTTTTCGCTATTCTCATTTGCATTTCATTATGGGCGGGAAATTTCGGGGCTTTAAACAAATCTTGCTGGAATGTTTTAACGCTGCGCGCACGGACAATTTCATTACAGATAAACGTTAATAAAAGGATAAAACGAGAGGCGGCCACCGGTGCTTCGAACGTGTAGAGAAAGGATCAAGATATAAGTATAAAGTTATGTAAATGGTATTTTGGAGGTCACTACTGGGATAGTCTGATACCGTGGCTTTACTTGCTCTCTCTCTCTCTCTCTCACTCTCTCTCTCTCTCTCTTTCTCCTACCCGCCCTTTCCGACATCCCTTAACCTCCTGCCGGCTCATCACACACGCGTTCTCTCTTCCTCTTTCCCCTTCCTCATCCCATTCGAGGGGCTTGCATTCTGCCTGTGGAAGCTTTACTCGACGATGCGCGTTTGTTACCACAAAGACGAGGATTTACGTGGATGGGATTTATGGCGCTTGTGCAAGTTGTATGTGACAGTGGCGGCAGCGGTGACGGCAGTGGTAGTGGTGGTGGTGGCGGCGGCGGTGGCATCGTCCTCGGCAGGCCATAGTGCGTGCGCTAATGCCACTATCGTTCGATTGCCGTTCCCGGTGTCTCCACTCCGCCCCCGGCACTTGATTTTCGACCCTCCGTGACGCTTTATAAGCGATGACCGCCACTACGGCTATTAACCATTTGCTTCTCTCCCCCTCTGCCGTACTTCGCCTATCCCATCGCCGTCCATCATGCCAATGTCGTCGTCGTCGTTGTCGTCGTCGTCGTCGGGGTCGTCGTCGCCGTCGTCGTCGTCGTCGTCGTCGTCGTCGTCGTCGTTGTCGTCATCGTCGTCGTTGTCGTCGTAGTTGTCGTCGTAGTTGTCGTCGTAGTTGTCGTCGCTTACGCAAACGCGGGGGGATAACAACGAATGGGGCACGTAATGGCTCGAGTCCGTGGAAGAATGTCCCGATGACGCAATGTCCGCCACCACATGCGTCTACTACCATTCTGACAGTGCTAAGCTATAGCACGGGACTGTGTGCTGGGAATAAGATTGAAATCGTTAAATCGAGATTACGCTTTGGCATTTATTGGAATCGTTGAGCGCGGCACAATAGCGTCGGTCTTAATACCTATGTAAATGCGCTCGCGGCGAGCTCGCACGTTTTTCCGAATCATTAAATCTTACATCGAGGCGATGATTATATGGGCAAGAGGAGAGAGCAAGCGAGCGCGAGAGTTCTTCGCTTTTAACAGGCACAAGTCGTGGGCGTGTAAAGCAACTGCACATCTCCACGGAAACTTTGCATTGTACGTAACACCGAGCGCGCCCCGTAATATCCCTCCGTATTAAAATATTAATAAAGTGCGCGTAGGTGTCATTGCCTTTTGCATGGGAAATTTGTATGGGGAAAAAGTTGGCCGACAGATATTCGCTCGACAAGCGTGTGTGCGCCCTTATTAAAACACGTAAGCCCGGGGTATTGTCCTAGCCAAGCAGATTATGGACCGCCGTTACTCGGCTGGAATGGATCGTTTACGCTAGTGCTAAAAATTCTTGCAAGGGGCATTACGCAAATTCGAGTTTATACAGCGGGTGTGTGCAACTTGGCTACACGGAAAGAGAAATTTGGCCGCAACGATATTACTACTTGTCGAGAAAAGTAATGGCGCTAGCTGCAGAGACATTCAAGAACTTTTTATATTGTGTGTGTCTGTCTGTCTGTCTGTCTGTCTGTCTGTATGTCTGTCTGTCTCTCTCTCTCTCTCTCTCTCTCTCTCTGTGCGTGTATGTGCGTGTGCGTGTGCGTGTTCGTGTGCGTCGGCGCAGCGAAACAGAAACCGGGGTAATGAACTTTCGTTGCGTAGATGCTGGCAATGGATGTGGAATCGCGCGAGATGCAGAAAAATGCCTGAAGCCTTGGCTGATCGATGAAGAATGAGAATAGTTTTCATTTCCTCCGTATTAAAACGGAGTAATAAGCAATTCCTTATTGCATTAATTGCAATGTGCGTGCAAGTGTTTGTGTACATTTTACCCATTAAGAGCAAAAGTTTTCTTTTGCTGCAGAATTTATTAAAATTAAAATGAAATCGGTATATCGGGCTCATTAAGTACATATTTAACATTCTTCTTGGATACATCTGATACGGAAATTAATGGATTATATATGAATTTAATTAAAGTTCAGTAAAGTTATAATATCATGGTGGGCTGGTTGCGGGGGGGGAGGGGGGGGGTTAGAGACAGAATTGGGAGAGGGGAAAAAATTATAACTAAAAAGCTAATTTTTACATACATTGTAAGATTTATGGCAAAACTTTTTAATTTATACAGGCTTCTGATTTTTAATAATTTAGATTTGCTTGTCTGTTTTAAAATACATTTGCATAAGAAAAATTATAAATTAATTTTTAAATTAAATGTACAGAGATATGAGAATTAAAGGGCGATTTTGTGGGTGTAGTTTACATTTTCATGAGGCAAAAACTCGTGTACTGGTGTAATTGAGAATAAAATTATGTCGATTTTTATAAAATATCATATTATCGTATTAAAGCTTATTTGTTTTTTGCATCCAGGTAAAGCTAAGTTATGCGATTTTCCAAAGAAATTAACGAATGCTTTGGCCCGCCATTTCTTATTTTCCTTATTTTCGCGTTAATCAAAAGTAAATCACTTTGTATTCACGGGACGGCGCTTTACTGTTCTCGATTCTCACGTACGCTCGTTTCAGGTCACTACTACTAATAAGCACAACAATAATAAGCTTTCCCCTATATTCGTTCGCGTTTACTTTATTCTTTATTCGATCCATAGGATTTTTAAGTCAATGCTAGTTAAAATACATTGCAATATTATTGATAAGATTAGTAAAATTCTAGATATAATTGGCCTTGACTGAAAAAAATGGTATTTGTATAAAAGCCAACGAGGGTCCACCAAATGAATCTAAATACTTAAATTACTTGTGACTAAATAATTTTTCAGCAACTATCTCAAGCAATTTACTTTTGAAATGTTAATCCTCAAGATAGTAATTATTATTAGTAAGTAATAAAAGTCTTCCATTTTATGCAAATATTGGCATTCGCATGAATACGTACGCGCTTCCTGTGAAGTTTCAGCGAATTATCGATGTAGAGTTTATGGGAAAAGATAGCGAAGCTCACATAATAAATAATCGTTAGAAGATTGAAAGAGCGTAAAGCCCCGGAACGAATAGGCGAGATATAAAGTAAAGTGGCTAAAAAAGGGGGACGAGGGAGAGAGTGAATTGCGCCGGCTGTCGAGGGGAATAATGAGTGCCGAGAGAAGAAAGCGGCGAGTGAGAGAGACAGAGACAGACAGAGAGAGAGAGAGAGAGAGAGAGAGAGAGAGAAAGAGAGAGAGGTTGATGCGAACGACGAGGACAATGGAGCGAATTGTGAAATGCATTCGGGCGATCTACCTCGCTGTCTCATCACGTGCATTGTACGAGTAACGGGGATCCTAAGCTCCTCGTGAATCTGCGCAACTACGTATTCGCACCTCGGCTCCTCTGCCGCTCTGCCCGTCGCCGAACGATACAAACATCCTCTGGTTCCTCCGGATGCGCGATGTCATCTCCATACGTATAAACGATCCTGCTATCCTCAGCAAGTCGCGCCTCGTTCCTTAAGGAAATGAGCAGATTGTTATACGGCCGTTCGACACGTCGTCCCAGCTTAACGATGGCGCGACTTCAATGGCAAAAAAAGTCCATGGATTTGCGATTTTACATAGCTCACGCACCCCGAGACTCGACTCGAATTCCGTTGACGGAACTTTTTCAATGGCATTTGCGAGAATGCACGCGGGAATATTTAAAGCTACGGCTTCTCTTGGTGCCGCTGCCGTTGCTGCCGGATCCCATTCTCCGCAACTTTTCATGAATTTCCAATACTAATTGAGAAGTTATAAAGCTAATGAAAAACTTTATTCTCATTTAATCCTTGTTTCGGCGCCATTCAATATTGAAATTGCATTAACTTAATCAAAATACGCGCGCCGAATAGAGAGCTCCGGGAAATTTGCATGTCTGAGGAAAAGAGGGAGATGACTGGATATTCAGATAGTTGGATAGATACATAGAAGGAAAAAGAGGGGGAAAAAAGGGGGGGGGGGGGGAGATCGAATCAAATAGACACACAAAGGATGACACAAAGAGCGAGCGCCGGATTAAACGCTATAGGTGGTCGAGATTCCGTCTCGAGCAAAGAAGAGAAGTTTCCCTCGACTCGTTGAGTGAGTCTGCGGCAACTGTACAGAGAGAAAGATGCAGCATTAGAACCAATGGGGACATTACCAGCGCGACCAACGTGGAAAATCCCTGTGGAAACGAGTTGGAGCACTGAGAAAATGCTACCGGCATACGCTCGTTTGACACACACTCTCTCTCTCTCTCTCTCTCTCTCATCCTTTTTCATTTTTCGATCGAGCAGGAAAAAGGATTGGAGAGGCCGATAAGGATCACCGAGGCAAAAGCGAGCGAGAGAATGTTCGATGCTCGTTACACCAAGATCTTCGCGCCACACTCCTCGTCCCCACCCCACTAGGGTGCTAAAGGATAGTAAAGCGCGAACATCCGCGCCGATAAACACACCCATCTAGCAGTGCTAGAGGCAGGCTCGAGATAGGGTCGCGAACGGGAGAAAGAGATGCCTAACCGAGGGACGGAATAGCGATGATGGCTCCGAGGGGGAAGAAAAATCAGTGCAAGTGTCGGTGAGGCGAAAATCCGCGACGTGGCGAGGAAGAAGAGGAA
>NW_011948416.1:4107368-4117076 GCF_000503995.2 Ceratosolen solmsi marchali | reverse complement strand
TTCGTTCTGGCTGGTAATCTTTGCGTTTCCGCTCTGGGCTTTTTGCAAGCTCCTACGTACGCGTAGCCGCGACAATCGCATTCACATTTACCACGCATATATGCGCGCGCGCGCACTTTACATTTTTGGTAACGCGCTCGCGAGCTTCCGAGAGCCAAGGGGAAGCCGCATCGCTGATAGAATAAAAAGCTTATTTGGAATTGGTTGACGAGCCATTATTTCCACCCTCCTGCCCCTCAACACCCTACTATCCATCCCCCCTCCCTCCCCCCTCCTCCCTCCCACGCCCCCGCCGTCACCCTTGCCACGTTGGAAGATTGAGTCTTTAATCGAACGGTCTCTTTCTTCGCGCATCGCCTTTCTCCGATGATTGAAACGCTAGCGAATATTTGCTCTCTTTCGCGTGTCGGACTCGCTCGTGTTTGCATTTGTGCCGTGCACGTATGTCCTCTCGGATTTCCACCTCCCAGTTCGCCTCCCATTTCATCCCTCCCGCCGTCCCTCTCGCCTCGTTTTAAATTCAATGAAGAATCGAGAGATAAGGGGATTGCGGGGAAAATTAATTAATTTCGTTCCTGATTATTTGCCGTGTAACTTTTAGATTACTCGCGAGTATGATGTGGAGCGGATATTGATTTAGTCGGATCAACCAAGATATCGAGGATCTCTTTTATCATACGAGAGTATTTGAAACGCGTCTTGGGAATTATCATAGGAGAGGGGACAATAAAGCTGCCAGTAGTAATGTATGCATTATATCAGGTTAGGTCAAACTTGATTACTCGTAAATAATGGGCGTGCGTGACGATTGCGTGTCCATGGATCATCGAGTGATACATCGACGCTGCGTCGAATGGTGGCTTATCACTCGATTATCTAAAAAAAAAAAAGAAAAGAAAAAGAAAAAAAGCTTCCGTCGATCGACTCGAGCCGGATCTGCAGGTTTGCCAGTAAATCCGAGGTGCGCACGCAAGTGCGCTGAAAATGTCATCGTCGATCAGAGTTGGATCTGATACGATTGACGAGACTATTGAAATTGTTTAAGCGCTTATCGAATGGCCCTTGCACTTTCTCGCCGGCCTGCCTCTTTCACCAATTTATCGCAATCAGGCTCTTTTGCGTGGGAATAAAATGGGAGTGCGGTGGGCATTAATTTAACGTGATGTAAGGTCCCATTGTAGATCGGGATCTCGATTTTATAAGGGCACGATTTCTTTACACGTGTCTTATGAATCTAAAAGGTGCCAATGATTTATGCATTTCTTATAAATACTGTAAATAGTAGGTAAGGCGATAATGGCGATAAGGTAATGTAGGGGGATTGAATTCAAGTTGAATCTCATTGATAATCTCGTTCATTATGTTAATTTAAATTGTCCCTAATAGTGGCCTAAATTTATATTCCTAGAAGGCTGAATGAAAAGTATGTTATTTTGTACATTTTTTTTTTTTTTTTTTTTTTTTTTTTTTTAACAACTTTTACAATTAATTGTCGATATTACCATATTAATAGTCAAAGATTGTAAATACCACGTTTGTCAACTATGCCATTTAATTTTCATACTTCAAGCGGCAATTAAAATTAAGATCTACTAATTTACGTTGCAATTGAAAATAAAATAAAATAGTATAAAGATAACATATCCTACCAGGACTTTGTTTGTCAGGCGCATTGCCATTTTGAATTATTCTCGCCAGGCCGAAATCCGCTACGACAACGGTCTTATCCTCGCGCACTAAACAATTGTGCGAATTCAAATCACGATGAATGATATTCATGGAGTGAAGGTAGGCCATTCCTGCGGCAATGTCCTTTGCAAAGGAAGTGCGTTGCTCCCAGAACAGAGGCTCGGTCGTGTCGTGGAGCAAGGCTCGAAGCGTGCCACCCGATATAAACTCAGTGACGAGATGAAGTTTTTTATCTTTATAAAGAACGCCGATAAAGCGAAGTACGTTGTTGTGATGAAGTGAGCGCAATACGGCGACCTATATTGTATTAATAATAATAGTAAAGTATTAATTAATAATGGCATTCATAGAGTACAGATATTTTGTGAATAGAGTGTCGTAATTAATTGAGTATTGAGCAAAATGCAAAACTTAAACGAGACTTAAATTTGAAGGATATCGTGAAAAAATTATCAATTTATTGTTATAAGTCTCTTTCTCTCTCTCTCTCTCTCTCTCTCTCTCTCTAATACTCAAACACCTCAAATGTAATGACGAAATTAATAATTTATCTTTCAAACGCAACTCACAATATATTATAATTACGATATACTCTTTTAACAAGATATATTTGTATAATATCTGCTCCAAGTAATAAGTCAATAATTAATGAATTTACTTCATTTTTCATGCGAATAATAAAGTTTTCTATAACAATTAATAAACAAACTTTTCCTAACTAATATCGAATCATTTAAACCCTGTACTCTTTATTTAAAATTTCATTCGTAAAAGATATGATAATGTTGAAAATGTAATAATCTGTTCACAAACCTCTTTTAAAAAGTTTTTTTGTGCCTCTTCATCAACTCGGTATAATTCTTTAAGCACCATAACTTCATTGGTATCTCGATGAGTTACTTTATAAACTTGTCCGAAGAATCCTTTACCGAGTAGTTCTCCTTTGACAAGATCGCTAGCTCTGAATATCCTTTGATTCTTTGGTTCGACGCGAAATGATCGGGTTCGACTTAAGTCACAAGTTGGATTGGTCGGTGACGTTCTGTTTTTGAATAATCAATATTTCATACATTAAATATTCGCTCAAAAAGTAACGAATCTATTATTTTGCAACATTAGGATTGTGAATTATATATTTCAATCATTTATGCACATAACTATTAAATGAAAAATTCTTTGGAATACGTTTTTGTAATTGAACAAGTTAGTTAATACTTTACGTTTTTTTAATCCCATCATTATAACAGATTTTTCTCATGATAAATTATCAATGAATTATTCTTTTTATACAATAATTTAGTGATTTTTATTTCTGTCGTGATGGAAAAATGACCCGATTATTATCTAATGCTTATAGAATTATTCTAGATACATTCAAATTAGTAGTGACACAATTACTTTTCATTTCAAGAATTAAATGTTTTTCAAAGTTGAATTAATTTCGATAAATGAAATTTTGTTGCTATTGTATTTACAACTATTTTTATTGATTTAAAAAAAAAAAAAAAAAAAAAAAAAAAAAAAAAAAAAAAAAAAAAAAAAAAGTCATACTAATGACAGTAATAATCACCCTTAACTTTCTTTACAAATTACCTACAGTCGGTATATATTCATTTTTAAAAAGAAATTCCTCTCGCCTATAAAAAAAAAAGTATGGTAAGTGGATTTCATCGATAGTATCCAAAAGTTACGCTTACAAGATATTATACCACATGAAAATTGTACGATAAAAATTTCTTTCTAAAAATGCAAATACATCGACTTATAAATTTGACAAATGACAGCTGTTTTTAAAGATTATTTGTAAAAAGTTTGTTAATTTTTTAGTTATGTGTATGAAAGTCATGATGAAATTACCCAAACTTTACAATCAATAATTTAAAGATCGAATTAAATTTTGTTTATGAAATTATATAGAATTATAAAGAGATTCTCTAAAGCGATTGATAAATTTCAATTACATACAATAATCCTTGCAAAGATAGATTCAATGGTTAACAATTGTTTTACTTTAATGTTTAAATTTACTTAAAAAAAATATGTTTTTATTGTATAACTAACAGTGGCATATGGCAAAGTAAATACAATCAAAATCATCGAGTAAGCAATTGATTTACCTGCATTAATAAAAGATAATAATTTAATTTTAAACATTGTTCGGTAACTGGGAAATAAATATTTGCTTTATTTTATAATTTTTAATATTAATATCATTTGTGCATTCTTCAATTGAGCTAACATGCTCGGTACAATTTTTACCGCTGCCTTTCCCAATAATCAATAATCATTCTAATAATAAATATTTTAAAAATGTACAAAGAGTGACACACGGTCGTATTAATAAATTATTTAAAAATAAAAAGTATCTATTTCAATTCTTAAATCGATAATAATATTTACATTTAACTATTTTACATGCATAAAATTGTACTTGAAACTTTTATATTTAAAGCCTGTCGATAGCCATTGAGCGTTTAAAGTTATAAAAGCTTATCGTCTATTACACATTATATATGCTATTATATGATTAAATTATCTATTACAAGCTAAACAATACTGCTCACAGTATATTTATATTAATTTGAACATTAATATAATATTCGTGACACGATTAGCTGATCGCGGAACAACATAGTTTATTGAATAATATAAGTTTTAACCATCGAACGGATGCTTTTAATATCTTTGATTCGATGAAGCACATTGGTCTACCAATTAAGTTTTCCTTTGACAATAAAACTTACCCATCGAGTAATCGGGACATTGAACTACTCCGTTCCTTTTGCTTCGGGTCCTTTGTCCTCCGCAATTGTCTGCTTCTCGTACCGCTTATATAACCTTCATCGCGCCTCTTAAATAATCTGTCTTTACTCTCAGGACTCGTCTTCGGACTTGATGTCCGCGATATTATGGATGAGTGAGCCGTGGAAAATGCTGGTCGGCGCGACACCGTGTCTGGATCATGTTCTATCGTGAGCTGAAGTAAAAAATTATTTATTACATAGCGTGCAACGATGTACTCTGATAAGAAAATTAACGGACTACTTTGCGATTACTATATATATATATTTATTTGTTAAATCAATCGTTTTTGCCAAATAAATTTCATAAAATCTATCAAGTATAATAATATTGATAGCTAACCAGTCGTATTAGTCCACAAATGTAAAAATGTAAATTACAATCGTTTTTACAAATGTTTCTCATGATAATTCCATGCCATTACAATAATTTACATAATTATTAATAGACGTGAAAAATCGATAGCAGTTTTGTAAAAATAAATGATAGAATTAAAAATTGAAAGAATTGACATATTATATCAAATTTCAATGAATCTTTAATTTATTTATTGAATTTGGTTATAAAATGTATTCATGGCTATTAAATATATTGATAATAATAGTAAATTATTATATTTTGTAGATATTTGTAAAGTACAATGAATAAAAATAATATTTGAACATTTCAATACCTGGTATTATTATTAAATCGAAAAATTTTCAGAGAAGAACGAATAATATTATTACGATGAATCTAATAAAAATTTGGACACAAAATGTGAAACTTATCAAAGACTAATTTTATGTTAGTTTTAAAACATGGTAAGAACATGTTTTCTCGCAATTCAATTTTTGTCGATAAAATTTGTTTAATTGCGTTGAAATATACTATTATATTATCATGATAATTACTTACTTGCAAAACTGTATCCGAATATCTAATAAGATTTTCGATGCTTTCTATAGGTTGATCTTTCACAGGTGTCCCGTTAACTTCCAATATGCGATCGCCAATATGCAATGACATTAGATCATTGGACATGTTAAGTCTAGAATTAAATTTTAATTACTAATTATAATTTAAAATAACCAAAGCTATAACACAACTAGCATCTTCTAAAGAAACGGCAAAGCATGCATATTTTACAGTATACATTGGATTCTATAAGAATGTAGTTTTGTTTCCCAAGATATGAAAAAAAGGCCAATTACATAAAATACATAAGATATACTCAACTTCTTGGGATAAGACAGAAGCTCCTTTAATCTTATTAGCTAACGTTACCATCACCAAATATTTTATTACTTTCGCTTATAATACCATTGTATTATAAGAAAAGCTTTATTATTTTCTTTTTAATCATTAAGGCCAGTGTTAAATGTTAAGCGCTATACGTTACTTCATTGTAAGATAAATTTACAAATAATGGTGCGTGGAACAAAGTGAAATTCATTGTTTTATCCATTTTCTTATTTTATACATAAAAATTTCAAATAATTTTCATAAAGATAAAAGTTTAACTAGGATATACTTAATTTGAAAAATCACAACATCAATTCATTACATAAGATTGTTAGAGACAAATTTGAAATGACTTAAATAGTCAATTCTCATGCTATTAATTGAAATTTTATAAACAGAAATAATTAGAAAAATACAATAGGGAGAGAAAAAAAAAAAAAAAAAAAAAAAAATGGAAGAAGAAGAAGCAATTTAAAGCACAAAAGTGTGTAGTTAAAAATATTTTATTTGTACTCGTTGTTAGCTTTTCATTCATTTCCACTTATGTTTTCTTAGCTGACTATATTGTTTTTCACAAACATTTTCATCGATCTTAACAGTGGTAGTGCACATGTGAAGTATTACATATTTATAAATAAAAAATGTTATTTAAAAGATTAAAATATGTGGCGAACATGCATTTTAAAATTCTTTTTAGCAATGTATGCATATAAACGGTAAACAATTGATAAGTTAAACTATCTAATTTCATCTTTCCAGGCAAAATCTGCAATCTCTAACAAATTACGTGTGCTCATTATTGATTTATTATTGGTAGTACCTATAATTAGAGAAGTGGCAGCATAGCCTAAAGAGAACCTCCGTCATAGAGGCCACCAGCTTACAGATCTTTCCACGAACGTTTCTTAATAACCTGCATTTTAGTTGGGAGTTATTACAAGCCTTGAATGTATATACTACATTACAAATTTTAACATTATATATTTAATTGATATTCTATTTGAATGCTTATCATGCATGTAAATTCAAGCCAAAGTTAAAAATTATATAATTCTTTTTAATATGATTACATTATCATGTTAACAATATAGACTAAAGTCATTTTAAACAATTATATTTGTAATCGAATAAAATTACTGTCCCACTGTTACATATGATACAAATTCTAATTTGAGCTAGAAATGACCCATAAATGGATGGACCCAAACATAATGGAACTTAGATTTGCTTGCGTGGACAAACTAATATTTCTATATTGTAAAATGGAAATTATAATTTACTCAACACAGCTCTTGATTTTCACGTTAAATTAGAATTTGTATCCACTTTATTTTTAAGCATTTTTAGTAAAAATATTATTTATTTGTAAGACGCATTTGTAAATTTTGCATTATAAAGGTTAGATTTTGTGTGTGTGTGTGTGTGTGTGTGTATGATTCACTCACTCTGAAATACGAAGAAGTGCACCACCGCAGCTCCTTGGACTTGGTGTAGTATCTAACGTCAATCTGATTCCTCGCTGTTTCTCTTGGCTGTTAGTATTTGGAGGGATCTCTACGAGTCTTATACTGTGTGGCTTTCTGATAAACGGATGATTAGCCATTTTGGTAAGAGGTTGCGTTTGTCGTTTGTAACAAATACCGCAGTATAATTTTGATCTTTCCACTAGGGCGTAACTTTCGCCATCTCCTATAAAAGTCCCACAGAAATTGCAAGCGAAGCATTCTGGATGAAATTTGTGATCGCCGGCTAACATCACAGGACCGGTGATAACGTGGCCGCAGCTTTGACATGCCTCACCATAAGCTGTCCAGTAATCATCTTTACAAAATAAAAGCCCATCCTTCTCAAAGTACCATAAGGATAATGCCGCATCGCACACTGAACATCTAAAATATCAACATTTTTTTTTTTTTTTAACATACCTTGTCATCGAAACTCAGACGTTATTAGTATAATCATCTATTTAATATTTGATAAGCAATTATTGTACTCGCCTGAAGCAGTCGATATGCCATTCTTGACCAAGAGCTTGAATAAGTTCTTCCTCGTCGATACTATTAAGGCAACCAGCGCAAGCTGATATATCTTTCTCATCGTTGTCGCCAGTACTGCCACCACTACCACCTCCAGGATCTGTAAATATTCAAGCTAAGATTATTTTTTGTTTGTGCAACAGTTTTACATTTATTTCATAAGGAGCAAGTAATTAATTATCGAGATAAACTCGTTAGGTCGATGTAAATAACCATTTATACCAACCAAAGAAACATTCTAGGCTCATCCTTTTGGGAAAAGGTGCGCAGATCTTTAAAGGCGATAAGACGTTTCGATACACTCTTTAACCAAGTCATTAATCGATAGCCAAATTAATTTGTGCTTAATTTCATTACTTATAAAAGAACCGATAAACTAATGTAATTAATAGGCTTATTGTATAAGACCGATTAGCTAAGTCTATTGAAAGTTATATCAACAGCGTTGAAATGTTACGGTTATTTAACTCAATAACATAGCTAATAACTATAAAACCGTCGCTTATCGATAAATACATTGTTTACAAGTACTTTGCTTATCTTGATGTTGAAGGAAACCTGTATAAACGAACCGCTAAGAGAAATTATACTCACTAGACGAATGAAAAATTGCAACAAACATTTAATAAATAATATATTTGCCCATCACGTTAAAAAATCAATTTTCTCTTTTAATATAAATTTTTTACAATTACAGTCTCCATTGTAAGATTATTTCTTGGTGTACATAATGTTTGAAAGTACATAAATATGTATACATTCGCGAGTCATTTTGTAGCATTGTCATTTCGTAATACTACATTGACATTATAATAAAATAAAATGAATTGTTTCTTTAGCGTGGATCGTTATAAGAAAAGGACGAAATAATTAAAGCGATTACAATTTTCATCTAATTGCATCTTCTCTCTCTCTCTCTCTCTCTCTCTCGCTCTCTCTCTCTCGCTCTCTCTCGCTCTCGCTCTCGCTCTCGCTCTCTATACTTTCTCCGGCCCAAATCATAAATTCCTACGAGTAAATAAAGTGCGGTTAATAATATGAAAGGACTTGAATGGACGCCCACATGCTTAACACTAATGGGAAAATAAAGTCAATGATAGTAAGAATTTAATATACAGTGCTTGCTTTGTTAAATGATTGATAAGGACGGAAGATTCGTCCGTGCTATAACTCATTAACACATAAGGTATACATAGTTCCCCTTCCATAGGCTTAAGAAGTCACAGTGAAACATAAGCGCGCACGCACACATACCCGATGTATTTGATGTCGAAGGCTCATCCATTGCGTCGTCTTCGTCGTCTGCGTCGTCTGCGTCGTCTGCGTCGTCTGCGTCGTCTGCGTCCTCGTCGTCGCCGTCGTCGCCGTCATTCGTCTAGCGCCCGTTTAGCTCCGAATAGCTGGAGAGAGCGAGAAATCACTCCCACGACGACAAAGTTTGCGATATTCGGTAATGCAGCAGCAACGGGAAAGAAGAAGTCGAGCTAGGATGTGCAACAGCTCAGTTCTCCAAAAAGCGATACGTCGCTTCGCAAGAGAGACGGACGAACGAACGGACGGGCAGATAGACAGACAGATCGACCGAATGCCCTCCCGACACTACTCCTCCAATCTTCTCGCCATTGCCGCACTTTATCTCCCCGTTGTGCGTCGTGCCCTCGCGCCGACACTATTTTCCTCCCGAGTTCCTAATCCCGGGAATGCAACGGCACTCGGTAGCGGCCGACGGTCGCGGGGCTGGAGACGCGTGCGCGGCTACGTGCTGCGAGACGACGGGAGGAGGTGTAAGTCGAAGACGACGAGGCCCGACGGTAACGAGGAGGCCTCCTCGAGCGACGCGTGGGATCCTTCCGGCCCGCGTACACGCTTCGGGATAGGCAGCGAATGGTGGTGGCGGTGGTGGTGGTGGGGGTGGTGGGGGGGGGGGGGAGAGGGCCAGCAGCCCCCAGCGGGCCGC